>NC_043993.1:15708702-16008702 GCF_902150065.1 Myripristis murdjan | reverse complement strand
TAGATGCTTGATTAATTTCGACTAATTCCACTAAGTGGATAACTACTGCATATCAAGAGGACAGTGAGTTCCACATGGAACCACACAGACAATGGATTGTTTGAGTTACATTAATGACAGTTGGGATCGATGCAATTAAACTGAACACTGCTACAAACCGGAACAGAATCAATGGCTGCTTTAAGGTGGATGCAATTCATTTTAATCAGTGGTAAATAAGTGATTTTCACACACTGGGGACATTACCAAATAAAAAAAATCTTATAATCATAAAATATATTTTATTCAGATTGAAAGCATCATGCAGAGGATAACCTGATGGACAAAACTGCAGTGTGATGTAGACTGATGAGGGGCCAAAGATGAGGGTTATACACAAGATTATGACTTAATTACTTGGTCCCGGTGCAAATGTTTTCATTGGGCCTTTCACCTCATGCTCACAAATGCATTACCTACTTCTCTATCATGTGCAAATTAGCAGGCATATCTATCACAGAGCAGAAAAGTGCAAAAATGTCACTACTGAGAGGTTCACTCTGCCGCCTCTTACACCATAACAGTAACCCTGGTCAGCACCACGGACAGCAGTCCTCTGATCTCTACATGATATTTACTGTTTTCAGCTACAGTATAAGTATTAAATATATGAGGAATACAGGATACATAGAGAGCTTATGTGGTTAGCGTCGGTGATTAGTTGTGTGGTATACATGACTCTGTGACCAGCTGAAGCCCATCCATGGCATATGCCCATCACAGATTCCTGAATCCTGTCACCACAGTACCTGGTACACTGATGATAGTTACGCCTCAGGGTGGGACAGTATGATGAAAAAATAACAGTTTTTTGGAGTCCGATCATGATGACACATGACCACCATGCATTCCATTAGCTCAGACAACTAAGATGCATATCATGTGTCCACAACAGTTAAATCTGGGATCTTTGTCAGATGCTGTCCTTTCATCTCTCCACCTTTCCTGTGTGTCCCATATTTTCTGCTATCCCTATTTTGTTTTTCATATACTGTTGTAATATTGTAAAGATGGATATGCACATTTGCAGCTGCTCCTAATCATCTGTTAACAATAGTGGTCAAATACAGTGCCTAGTGCAATCTTAATTTTTAATTTAAATGCCGATTTGTTGAATTGTGTTGTTACATTTATTTTCGAGCAACACTTCTGAACTATTTACTGTGCACTGGTATTTCCAGAGTCTTTCAGGAACGGGTCATTTTGTCAATTGTTTTGCTCTATTTCACAATAAGAATTTCACAGAGTGGTGTTGGCTCAAGCTTTCACCACTCTTCCCCTCTTCCGCTTGCTCCAAGGCCTCATTCAGATTGCATAAAGATACATTTTTCACAGACCAAAAACTATTCCTATTCAGGCATGGATGATTCAATATGTGCACTCAAGATTTTTGGCATGCCTTTGCATGCTCACAGGCTTATTTGAAACCTTTTGTTTGTTTGTTTGTTTGCTTTTTTACCTATTATGTGGTTGAAAATCTGATTGTGTTCCTTTCTCCTTATCATGTCTTTCTGCTGAAGCATTACCTACATTTTTTTCCTTCTGTATTGTTTATCACATTTTCTAAAATTAAACCTCATTTTCTCAAAATTTTGAACATAAATGAAGAAACACATGCACAACATGCAAAACTGCACAAGTCTCATTGCATTATATACATGTTATGTCTTCTCAATGCTACATTTTTGTTCATATGTTACATGTCAGTCCACCTTCGACTGTGCATTCTATACTACAGTAATAACAAGTTAACATATGTATGTATAGTACAACATTGAAACAGTATTATTGTCTAGAGTGAGTGAAATGCATAAAATGTGTATTGGTCGGGTTGGAATGTCAGGTTTTTTTTTTTTTTTTTTTTTTTAGTTCAGATGCACTAATGGCAATCATCCCAAAATAGGGGATATAGTAAGGGATCTAATGATACTTTTGTAAAACCTCTTGTGTCTCGGCACTGTAGTGTAGGTGCATTGGAGTGTTTTTTGTCTTTTCTAGCAATGTCCTTTAGAATTTCAGTGCAAATTTTTCATCTGTCATCACAGACTTTTTCTCATGCAAGGGTAGCAAATATATCTGCATGCAATGTAACAAGACAGGATCTCTCTCATATAGAAAGCTGGATTGGGATTAGAGCTGCAACTAGCAATTATTTCATTATCAATTAATCTGTCTATTATTATTATTATTATTATTATTTTGATTAAGTGATCAGTTGTTTTCTCCATAAAATATCAGAAAATGGTGAAAAATGTTGATCACAATTTCCCACAGGCCAAGGTGATATCCTAAGTCTTGTTTCATCCTAAACAACAGTCCACAACTCAAAGATATTTAGAGGACTAAAGGAACCAGAAAATATTCACAGTTGAGAAACTGAATGAAGAAGTGATTATTAAAATAGTTAACCAATGATTGGACTAATCACTGCAGCTCCAGTTTGGATTTGGTGTTTTGTAAAGGCACTAACAGTTCCTGAGACCAGGTAAGAATTATACATATTACTGAACAATGACAAAACCATGAGCAACCAAATAAACAAATCACCTTTATTAGCCTTCATGAATTCTTCCATATTCACCAGTAATGCCTCTATAACAAAAAACTCTCTACATGAATAAGAAGGTTGCTCTACGCTAAACAGCACAATTTCACTGGCAAACAAAAATATAGCTGTCAGCACAGCACAATTTAAATATATCATAGTATTTATGATGGGAAAGGGTGCATGAAATGAAATAAATAGATCTTTGAAAATGGGTGGGAGGAGTTCACGACTACAGTGTTTTTCAAGGGAAACTTCATAAATGAAGTGCTGAACTGAACGGATGAGTTAGTAAGAAGCTTTTACGTGGTTAAGGGGCTTAAAGTGCACAATTTCTCATAAGAGTAGGTAGGTACGTACTGGATGAAATAATTGCTTTCAGCCAAGGAATCTGGATCATTATGATTTGGATTTGGATTATGGATTGACAACAGATAACATTTAAATATTTATAAAAAAAAAAAGGGGAAAAAAGCCTTGACATAAAAATGGCCTTGCCAAAGCAAAACAGGTGGCCGTCTTCAGTGATATGTAGAAACTGTGCAACAGAAGATGCTGATCAATTAGCATAATTTCATGAATGTATATTCTTTAGACACATCAGTTTGACTAATTCAAAAACAAAACAAAACAAAAAACAAAACAAAAACAGAGCCAAATAATATAAATAGTAGTGAAAAGCTGATTCTGTTTTTGCAAAAGATGCACTGCAGTTTGTTTCCACCTCCCTCCAACAGAGGACAGTAAAGGCCATTAAAAACACTGACATTCAGCCAATACTACATTCTAAGACACAGTAGATTCATATTTTAATATGTTCATCCTCTCAAAAAAGAAAGACACAGTCACACCTACAATGTCTGCACTTATTAGAGCTATCTGTAGAGTTCCTATTCCACCAGCCCAACAAACATCAACGATAAGGGCCCCCTGTCCTCTTTGTCATTACTTAATGCCATTCAGTCCACACTTAGCTTAGACCATCATCCAGTAAAAACAGCTGAAGAGAAGTTAGGTAGCACCATATTAAGGGTTCAAATGGTTTACAATCAACGAGACTCTGTAAGTGAGACAGACTATTTAGTGTCTCATTTTGCAAAGTCACGCTGATTTTGGAGGCGAAAATTCCTTAGTTAAAGAAGCCAAGTTCTCCCTGTTTCCTTTGCTTCTCCCGTGAGGACGAAACAAAATAATAATAATAGAAAAACAGTCTTGCAAGGAATGGGGGCTCCATTAACATGCTGCTTATGACAGAGGGATAAAAGAGGAGTCGGAGGATTTGGGGGAATGCAGACGGCTAATGCCTCTTTCCTTTCACAGTCTTTCCTCGCTGTCACTCTCTTTTCCCCCTCCACATTTCATTTTGTTCTCCTTAGTGACTGTCCAATGGACCCGTTTCCGTGAGAACCGCAGCATCACTTTACCTCGGTGGGCTTTTTGAAAAAGACTTGAAAAACAGATGTGACAGTGTGTTTGTGTGTGTGTGTTTGTGCACATGCGTCTTTATGTATGTGTGTGTGTGTGTGTTGGGGGGTGTACCTAAGGCTTATGGTATGCAGTGCAACTTCCATGCAATTTGTTAAATTCTTACTGTTGCTGTGTCACCAAACCCATATGGAACATTTCCAATGATGACGCAATCCCAGTTCATGAATTTCATTGGATGGAACTCAAGAACAACTCAGCTGCAGGTAACCAAATTGCATGAAAAAGTTTCACATGTAACCTTGGCCTTAGTAACGATTTCATGAACTTTAAGTGTGACATTCTTAATATTTAGCACTGAAAAGAAATTCATCTTTTTTCTGTGTGTATGCTTGCTTGTGTATCGCTGGACTGCAGAGAGCTCAGTACAAAATCTTTCTTCCTGTCTCTCCAGATGTTTCTCTGTATCTGTTTTCCTCTAGACAAATGCCTCAGACTTGTCAGACCCATTGATTTTGATGTAGATCTTTGCATTGTTTTGCTTCTCCTCCTGCTCTCTGTGGAGCATGTGCCTATAGCAGATCAGGTAGAGAGGCAGCAAGAAACCCAGCATGCTGAGACCAAGAAGACCAACGTTGACCTAAGGGGAAAACACTACAATTAGCAAGGATCAAAGGCTTCAAGAAATACTGCACTGATTTTCTGACTAACCTACTGAGACAAGATGGTTGATACCATTTTCACCTCTGTACATCCAGTGGTTTGGTTCCAGTGGATTCATGTTTGCTTAGCATAAAGAATTCTATGGGAATTCTATGGGAATCATGTATATTTGAAATACACATCTTGAGACATTTTAGGAGTAGTAAGATGATGGAACTGTAACCGCTGAGCACATTTATCGTTCAGGCTATAGCAGTGATCGCGCATTTCTGAAGGTACTCAGGTATATCTGGCACAAATTGTTTTTTCTTTTTTCTTTTTTTTTTTATTCCAATATGTGTATTTCAAATACATATGATACATCGTGTAAGTAAGACAGCTTCGGACTTGCTATGAGGTTTATTTTTTCACTTTGACAGGGCTAGGCTAATGACTCCCATAGACTAATATGAAATGCTACCCAATGGAACCAAACCACTGGACATGCAGAGGTGAAAATAGTATTGAACATTTTCTCAGTCTGGGTAAGTCGTAAAAAGGGTATTTTTTCCAAAACGTTGGAGAATTCCCTTAATTTGTCCATAAGTGTGTGAGCGTCTTGTGTGTATTCATACCCAGAGTGGGTCTCCCTCCAGGGGTCCCATCATGGCCATAAACAGCGGCTGCTGCAGCAGAGCAAACAGAGCGCTGACCAGAGACTGCATGCCTGTCAGACTGCCGAACTGGGAGGAAGGATACCTGGAGAGAGAGAGAGCAGGCTCAGTGGCTCAGATTTCAGCTGCATCGAAACAGACGCCAGACATGCATGATTATAATGTAAGGACGTGAATGATGTGTGTGTGTGTGTGTGTGTGTGTGTGTGTGTGTGTGTGTGTGTGTGTGTGTGTGTGTGTGTGACAAGATTTTAGAGAGCGCAGTGGCACTTACACAGCAGCATAGAGGCCTCCGACAGCTGAGTGAATGAATCCTCTCACCACAGTGTGTAAGACAAATGACACAATCTGAGAAAGTAAACAGAATTTAGTCAACTGACTGGTTTCACAAGGGCCCCAAAGCTATTGTCTTTCTTTTACTAGCAGATTGACAGTGTGCAAAGATGGAATAATAATGTAAGGAAATATCTATTTCAACTATTATTTTAACAAACTATACGTCACCACTTGTGACAGGCTCATTGACTGCATTCAGTGTATATCATGGGAAAATTGTTAACATAAATGACACTACTGTGAATTTTTATTGCATTGTCTATGTGAGGTACAGGTTTTTTTTTTTTTTTTTTTTTTTTTTTTTTACTGTGTTTTAGCACTAAGTTCATTTTGACCAATACATAATGGTAATATACCATATCTATCTATCTATCTATCTATCTATCTATCTATCTATATATACACACACACTAAAGAGAGTTGCATACACATTTTTTTTTTGTACCATTCTATTCCTAGATGTTGGAAATCATAAATACCTGAATCATTATGCATCCATATGGTGTTGGCAATTTTGACTATTATGTATTTGTCTGTATCTGCTGTCAATAGTCTGTAAAATGCTACAATATGATCAATAACTTTGAAATAGCAGTTGCTCAAAATTGCATAACAAGAGACTGGTTGTGTTGCCACTGTACACTGATGGCCTGTGTGTATCAATAATGAGTGAAATGGACCGCTCACCTGCAGGGGCAGATTGGGCACAAGGCAGGTGACTCCAAATCCCACCAACAGAACGTTAGTGAGGATGAACGCTCGCATGGCATTGGTCACCTTCTGGATCTTTCTATCTCTGCGCTTTTTCTTGGGCTCACTCCTAGCATTTACAAGAAAGCAGGAGCAGGAGAGACAGGTCACATTATGGGCATTTCTACACAATGTATAAATATGAGCTTTTTCAGAGCCTTTTGATTAAAATCCCATGAGGCTCAGCTTGCTATTCAAACTCATGTGGGAACCAGCGAGCCAGTTTAGAATTTCTTTTACCTGATTTTTATGCTTGTAAATTTACATTACATTGAAGAAAAGCTTTCAGTCAATTCACTGGCATTGCACAAACCTATAATGTCTTGGCTGTGCCTCATACCTGTGGTGTCACCACTGTACTTGTGTGTCCAACATTTGTCCAACATACCCCATTGTCCCTATACCCCATCATGACAAATAACCATGCAAAACGTCCGGGCCTACAAATGGCAATGGATTCATGTCAGTCTAAGGGGCAAACTGAAATGTGACTCACTTGCATAGATCCTTTTCTTCATCTTCTCCATCAGAACACTCCTTCAGCTTCCAGTCCATGATCTGGCCGATCACTGGCGTGGTCATTAGACATAGAAGCTGCAGCACGCCGAAGATAGAGGAGTACAAACTCACTGTGAGAGAAAACAAAGGCAAGGATGAAAACCAGGAAAAAGACTGGTAAAAAGAGAGAGAGAGTGCAATGAATATGATAAATTGAGGGAAAACGAGGTAGAGAGGAGTATAGAAATAGAGGGGTGAGAGAGGGGTGGGGGGAAAGTAAGAGCTTGGTAGTTCAATTTTCCTAGTTAATGACTACAGTGTCCAGTTAATTATTAGTCCTAGTCAGCAGAGTCATATGAAGGGAAATAATAGGGGGCATTGATGAAAGTTTTAATGTTTTGAGAAGATGTGTTTGTTTAAAAGTAAATTATAGCATCTTTATGAGTGTTCTGCTTTGGGAGTACTGATAAATGAAAAATGACTCATGTGACTGTTCAAATGACAGGTGACCTTTTACTCTACCAGGGGGCAAAGTTAGTTAATAAGTGCAACAAATGACACTTGGTGGGGGTTAAGGTGAATGCTGAATGGCAGCTCAAGGACTGGATCACTGACAGATTTATGGACAGCAGCAAAGGTGAGACACAGTGACATAATGATGATAGGTCAATTAAAAAAAAAAAAAAAAAAAAAAAAAAAAAAAGATAAAAGTGCTAGTGCATTTAATACATTATGAGAGTTAGATTGTGATAACAGGCTAAGGTTAAATGTTAATTATCATTAGTTTTAACAGTCTAAAGCTAAAGTTAGTCTATCCATATATGTAATAGGCCTGTATTCTTACCAACTTCCATTCTTTCCACTGAAAATGCAATTACAGCCAAGTAAGCTTGATTGCTTAATCATATTGGCTGCATGTTATTTGGCAGTCTATATGCACCACATAGCAAACAGTTTAAAAACAAAATGTCTTGTTGTGCTGGCATCCATGTGGTTAAGAATTACAACTTTAGCAGAGCTTTACGTTTTTTTTTTGTTTGTTTGTTTGTTTTAAAACCACACACACACACACACTTTCCGACATACCTGTTGTGAGGTCTCCATCACTGAGGGACTCTAAGATGCTGTTCATGGCTCCCATATAGAAAATAAGACGCAGCTGTGTGATGGACATGGTCACAAGACTGAGTAGGAAGATGGGGGTGATGATAGTTTGCATGAATGACTGGGCTGCAGATGAAGAAAGAAGAGGAAAACAAGAAAAGTTTGTGTGTTTGTCTGTGCATCAGAGACAGGGAGAGCAATTTATGCTCACAACAAATTGACATTGAAAAGGCAGTTTCTGGACCACTGACGGTCATTCTTACATTCTTCTTGGGGCTTGCACTCCACCTCGAGGTCCATGGTGGAGAGGCAGAGCTTGTGGCCGTCCTTAGTGGTCAGCTCCCTCTGCTTCAAGCTGTTGCCGACACTGAGACGACGTCCCACCGCGGTCACCTGACGGTAGAACTGCTTCCCAGTGATCTTGTGGTCGAAGCCCAGCAAGCTGGACTTGACACTGAAGCAGAGACACGGAGGTGAGGGGGGTGATCAAAGAGGAAACAGGACAGAGATGGGAGATTTTTTAATCACAAAATGCCTAGTCTCTACACTGAAGTAAATCATCATCATCTAAATCATCTATATGCATACTCTAAAGATGAAATAATGACATAAATGGATGTCACATTAAACATTCCTATGCTAGTATGACAGATGCAAGGAATATATAGTTAGTTATAGTTATAGTTTCCTTTGTGGATAAATTCCCCCCTCTGCAACTGTAACACACAGTTTTCTGATGATCAAGCTAAGTCAAAAGTGTGCATTTAAACAAGGATGTAACTTCTTCCACAGTAATGGGGTCAGCTGACATTGTGCAACTCAGTTACATTATTCATTACCAGGCTGACTTTGACCAGGAATTTCACGTGGCACTGCAATCCACATTTTATTGCACATATTGCATAAAATCCCCTTGTCAGAGAATGTCAAAATGGGGATGCATGTTCTTCATGTCTGAAGCCCTCTCTATGTGAGACGCTTATATCCTAGGCCTTTCGAAATATGCATAGCCCATATCTTGCTGTGTGCATATGTGACTCTGTGTGTGACTGTCCATATCTGTGGTAGGTAACTAACGTGTAGTCCATGTCCTCTGGTCCTGGGAACGGCTCCAGTGGCCAGTTGAAGAAGCAGTTCATGAAGACCAGGCCGGCACAGGATGCCCACACTACCAGGATAGTGATGAAGGGCACACCAAAGTCATAGATCACCTGTGCATGACAACACACAACAAATAAACACAAAATGTACAGAGGGAAAACAGCAAAGGAAATCCAGAGTCAACAACAGAGCCAGCAACACTAGACAGTGTTCATGGTTCATGGTAAAATAGGTGTAAATGTGCACTACGGTTTCAGGATTTATAAATATGTGAAGTATACATATGCTGTGTGTGGAATAAGTATATAAATATGTACACATAAATATGTTTAGGTATACATATTTTGAAACAAATAGAATAGTAGAATAAGGAGCATCAGCGCACTAGTGTCAATAAAATGACACTTGATTCATGAAAATTATGGAAACAAGTTGATTGGCATTGGAAACAAGTGGGATTATCTCATCCCACTGACAGATTTTTTTTTTACTTGTTTGAAGAAAAACAAGACACTAAATGATTTGTTAAGATGGAGATTTTTTTTGCAGTGTAGTGCTAGTAGATACTGTCCAAATACTAAAATATTCCTACAGAAGAGTCTTCTATAGAAAACACTGTCACTGTCTAATGAATATTTGGATAATGTTGTGTTTGTTACCTTGATACCAGGGAAGGTGACTGCCGAGGAGGCGTAGGAGCCAATCATCAGGGCGATGAAGGTGGAACGAAGATCACCAAACATGTTTGGCAGCTAGGAAGCGAGGATTGCAAAAGGAGAGGAAGTGACAGAGAGAGCGAGAGAGACAAACCAGTTAACTACATCATCACATCATGGAGTTGATCTCACAATAATCTGTAGTATTTTACCAGTGGAACAAGATAAATGTCTTGGTGCACGTTGGGTGGAAAAGGTACATCTGTGCTCCCTTTGCTAAAATCGTGTTGGTTTTTGCTGTGGTTGTGTGTAAACTTGAGGCTGGGGACAGATTGAGTATCGCACAGTATGGAATGGCGCACTATGGTTAGATTGGAGTGCGGAAAACAATTTGTGAGCCCACAAGGCTCTACAGAAGGAATATGACAAAATGTCAATGATACAGTGGCATGCAACATCAGTCTGAGCCATAGAAACAAACATAACAGAGCACATAGCTTTCCGGTACATGATACAAACATATAGAGCTGAGCAAATCTAATCTGTATAGCTGAGACACTCAGGTGGCTTGACTGGGTGTGAGACTGAAAGAGCACTTTTTTTCTCGTCCCTCTTCAGATGCCATATTACCAAGAGAAAGAAACAAACGCAAGTTGTGAGAAGAAATGTGGAAATCAGAAGATAGAGGGTGGCAAATCATCCAGTTACACAAAAGCATTCACATTCAATATTCTGCTGTCAGCAGACTGAGCAACAACAAGCAAACTCGATTACATAACACTGGGAGGACAGAGACAGAGATGTGTTTGGAAAAGTGAGAGAGAAGGCATGCACACTGAAGTAGCTTGAACTTTGTTAGCTGGCACTTTAGAGAAAGAGCTCCCAGAGTAGTTACTGCCATTCAACTTTGGTGTGCCAATTCAATAATGCAAAAATCAAAAAGGACAATATTTTAGAATAGATATTATCAGTGAATCACATGTTCATGAACAGCTGCAAAGTTTTGTGAATCTCATGTTGTTTTTAAAGACTGATTATAGCTACACTCTCAGGATATTAGAGGAAAACAGTCACTACCTCTAAACTGGACAAAGTTACAAGTGGGAAGGTGACCTGATAGCTGACATTGGCTTGGAGCCAGTGGCAGCCCCTGAAGGCCACTGATTATTACCCAACATCCCTCTGACTCACACTGAGCTGAGTGACTGTGAGCCTTTGGTGGGATCATGATCAAGTAGTAAAGGAGAGTAATGATTAACCCACTGCTGAAGTTTTAAAAAGAATATCAATTACCAAAGGAGGAGAAGGAGGGAAAGGAGGCAGAGAGGGGCAAAAGTTTTATGCACAGGACCAGGGAAAAAAACAAAGCCCTAACTCTTGGTTTTACTGCATCACTGACATTCACGTCAGTGGCGGCAGCTGACAGATATCCAATGAAAGAATGAAAAACAAAGAGATTTAGGTAGAAGCAACAACCTTAGCCTAAAAGATGAGAGATGCAGCTTAGTGAGATATATAGCAAAGAGGCAATTTATTGTGAGATTTACTGGGGGAGTGCCCCTCTCTAGTGAACAGCATCACCATGGTACAGCCCTGGACTCCTGTGTGGGTCACTACAGGCTGAGCCGATGGGAAGGGGAGGGGACCGGGAGGATGAAGAAGAGTGGGGAAAGAATGTGGAGGAAAGGTGAGGGGTCGACCCTGTGAACTTGTGTGAATCCCAAGGACTTTGTTTTTTTTGCTCTGTCTTTATTTCATATATATGACAGTCTTCTCAGTGTTTTTCAACATGGACATCTCTCCCCTGAATCCCCCTGAGAACAACTTTCTCCCTTTCTTTCTTAATTATGTCTCTGATTGCATTGCATCTTTTTCTTTTTATTATACACAAGATGCATCTGCAAAAGAGACTTTGATCTCAAAGTGTTCCCCAATTATGCACTACTAATACCCTAGTTTCCAGTTGCTTATTAATTTATTTGCTGTCTATTGGCCACATAACTTTAAGTGTGTGTGTGTGTGTGTGTGTGTGTGAGAGAGAGAGAGAGAGAGAGAGAGAGAGAGAGAGAGAGAAAGAGAGAGAGAGAGAGAAAGGGAGAGGTTAAAGGACTGTCAGTTGTTTCGTTGTTCTTATTTGACACACAATAGTGAGGGGACAGGGTTGGTGGAGGCAGCAGACGCAGCAGAAAACTGATAATGAACTGTCGCTTCAACCCCCCCACCCGCTCCCCACCCCCCCAGTTCCTCGTCCTGTTGTCCACAGGAACACAGAGTGCAGTGTACGCAGCCAAAAAAACAGACCCAGAACAGGAGACAGCATGGGATGCCAGAAAAGAGGGGGGGGGGGGGCGTTTGAGCAGGCAGGGAGCCACCAATAAACACAACCAATGATAGAACAGACGCAGGGACACAACAACCTGTGAAGATGAAAGAACCTGCATCTGGACAAACATAATGTGTGGCAGGTGCAAAGCCTCCAGAACAAGGGGATTATTATGAAGTAGATGCAAGCGTGCGTACACACTTACTGTGAGAGAGGTGAAGGTCATGCACATGCCCCCAAAGCCATTGAAAGTTAGGGCGATGAAGATGAGGACAGAGAGTTCTGCAAATGACACAAATATTACCTCATCTGACTCTTACAACAAACTACTGCAAGCAAAACAAGTGCTGTGACGTACACACAAGTTCATATGTGCACCACTCACCATCAGGTTTGTAGGCTCCGTAAGCAATGAGGAGACAGGAGAGCCCAAAGCATGTGCTAAAAAGAAAAGAAAGAAATATTCATGTCAATAATCTTTCCCAAAAATTTTTACTGGCCATTTAAATACACATTGAAAAAAAAAAATCTCAATCTTCCTCAGACTTTTAGCTAAATGCCCATGCTACATGCATGATCAAATTATTCAACAATAAACTGCATGATTTTCACATATTTTTACATCAAAATCCCATTACTTTTACTTCCTGAAAACTGTGTATCTCAATACAGGGCTAAATGATGCAGCAAAAATCAAATATCACAATATGTTTGACTGAAAACCTTAATATCGATATTGTGGCAATATTGTAAGAATCACTATTGGTGCTTCCATAAGATATTTACACACAAGAGATTTTTGATATGCAATTGGATATAAAGACCAAGCAGGTTATGGCAATGATAAAACAGCTAGAGCAGTCTGATGAGTTTAGAATTGCATTCTTTTGCTGCAATGCAGCCTTTTGAACACTAATGCCATATCACAATATTACAATATCCAGAATCCCGGACAATACCTAGTCTCATGACAGTCTGATGACATAGAACTAGGCAATATCTAGTCTCATATCATCATATTAGCTCAGATACACTAGGTCACTAGTCTCTTTTAAATTTCCTCTCAAAACTTGGTGGTTTGTTTGTTTTTATTTATACTGTTTGTAATGTTTCATACTTTTTTTTTTGTTTTGTTTACTGTGTTATTCCTATTTATTTAATCCTATAAATTTTATTGTCTTTACATCTTCTACGCTCATGTCCGTTTTATCTACTTGGTAAAGTTTTTAATTCCTTCCTGTAAAGCACTTTGTAACATTGTTTAAAAAAAAGTACTGTATAAATAAAGTTTCTTATTATTATATTGATGTAATGGCAATAAAACATCTAGCCCTATCATAATTGCTCTCTCTGTATCTCAGTTCATATAAATATAAACTTCAACCAATAAAACCATCAGATTTCTCTCTTTTCCCTGCCTACCTGCCCAGCAGTCGAAGTTTGCGAGGCCCGTATTTATCCATGACGATGCCCAGTGGCAGGGTGATGGCCGACAGCAGGAAGGAGCCCACAGTGAATGCAAGATTCAGCATCTCATCCTGCTCCTTGCAGATCAGCCAGCCGTTCATCCTCATGGGCCCGTTCATAGGGACCAGGGGTTTCATCTCCACCCCGTCTCCCAGGCCCACAACAACACCCTCAGCCTCTGGCTCGTAGTAGTCGATATACTCGTCATCAGCTACTGGAGTCACCAGCGGCAGGGAAATGTTGTGGTCAGAGCTGTTACCTGAAAGGTGGCACAAACGGAAGGAAGAAAAACAGACAAGGTGTTACATCTGCCCTCATGTCTTCCACTTCTCCCTAATTGGCTCACTAGGAACTGGTGTGTGAGGACCAGTTTGTCTAGAGCCACACCAGCTGGAACAGTTTCAACTCTCTATATAAGCTCAGCTCTGCTCCTCATTTCTTGTCAGATCCTTGCCGTAACCTGTGTGCTCTCTGTCCGCAGTTCTCCATGCCTGGACCTTGCCTAGCCTTGCCAGCCCAGCCAGCATAATCTACGGCCCCCAGTTTTGGCCTGTTTCTTAGTTTGTAGTTTTTGCCTTTCTGTTGTTTTGCCTGGCTGGTAATTAAACTTCTGTTTTTGTATTAATCCTGCCTGTGCGTGTTGAGTCTGCACTTGGATTCAAGATTGACTATTCAACTTAACACAAGGTTTAATGTAAGCTGTGTTTTGGAACATTAAAACACATTAACATTAGTTCAAACCTTGCATTAGTTGTTTAGATTGCATTTCTGGTGCTGTTGTCTTGTTTTGCAGTGTAATTCTAGTTTTTTAGTCAGCACAGAGAGCAGCTGCAGTTACAGTTGAGTTAATTAATTACTAATTGGAGAAAGAAGTGTGCTCTCCCTCTTTAATGCTGGATTTCTCCATGTATATTTGTTCAACACAAGTCTACAAAGAAGCCCTTGCTCTTTTCCTTTCAGGAGCAGATACTGAAACTGGATAACTAATGCTTCTGTTTAAAAAAATAATTTTAAATGACATTGTAGCTGTGCTGATGTGATTTAACTGGATCACTTTTGACTAGTTAGCCATGGAATAACTAAAATACAACATCAAACAGCACAATAGCACCAGACACTGGGGCTGTCCCCATATAAAGCTTTCTTTGGCTGTCCAAATCCCCTGATTAATCAATTCATCATCTCCTAAACATAAACAAAATAAATAAATATAAAACTAAAAACTTTTTTGACCTGGCATTGCTTAGTTCAGCAACCAACCATTTCTGTGTAGTTTGTGTTATGGTCGCTCAGTTGTTGTTGAGTCCTGCATCATGGTGAAAAATGGTGTAAATTGGTGTAAAATTGCAGCCACTAAAACTATTTAAGCCAAAAATCAGCATTTACTTCCACAGATGTATGATTAAACATATTATTATCTTGCAGATTTAAATGAATCCACGTTACTTCAAAAAACATCTTTTCTGGTTAATCAACTGGTCAAAAGTGAATCGCAAATGCAAACTTGTAAACAGTGTTAATGTGTTTTAGTTTGGAATGCCCTTTTAATGGCAAATACCCACGTTATTTATTGCTATATGCTCACACAACTTGACATTTGCAAAGAACTTTGCCGGTTTGTTGGCTGAGAGTACAAGTGGGAAATATGTCAGGCTGCCAAAATGTGACTATTTTCCTCAGAAGTCGTAAATCTAAGTTCTTCCAGCTGGTAAACAAGTGTCACACATAAAGGTGGAGCGGAGTGAATAATGTATGACTGTGTGAGTTTCACTTCAGCTGTGTGCTCCTTATCATAGAGATGCTGTTTGAAGGTGGCAACTCTGCTTATTCGCAGGATCCTGATACATCAGCAGCTCCTGGTCACGTGTGCCCTGAACATGTGCAAGGGTATGCCCTCACACAAATACATGCACACACACACGCATTCTATTATAACTAAAGGTCTGTGTATAACTGTATGCCACTATCTCTATGTCATTAGTTCTTGGCTGACCGCTCAATCTGACTAAACACAATCTAGCCACACCTAAGTAGAAAAACAACAAAAATCTGGGAGGGAGAAATGCAGAAAGGTAATCTGAGTTAAAGTGCTGCTGTGGCATAATTCATCATAAAAACAGCACAATAAGCACAGGGCAAAGTTGACTAGATACTTGTAAGTATGTGGGCAGTGGAGGTAGATAACAACTGAACAACAGAGATACTAGTCTTAACCTAAGATGTGTATGTGCATGTGTTTGCATCTTTCGAGTTATTTGCTTTGTTCAAATACTACTGTACCTTTCACTCTCACAAATATGCACACACAGATACATGCACGTGTACACACAAACATGCATCAAATTCAAAATGTTCCATTGGGACATAATTTTATGAGCTAAAAAACTAAATGTTGCTGCATATGTATATCAGTGTTTACTGTGTGTCTCCTTTCTGGAGTAAGACTATGAGCCACTGAACTTTCAACTTTATCCATTAAGTATTGTTGCCCCATGAAGCCAACTGTGGTAATATTGTGTGTTCACAAAGTTTTACGTCACCACACACTCTATTGGATTTGTACAAGAGAAGAAGAAAAATAAAATAATACACCGAGGAGAAATGTTTTTTTGTCCCTACAGGATTGAACAAATGGAAAGACCAAAGGCTCTGAACCTACATGGGTTGAATGAAATACTATTTGAAATTTATTATTAAGCCATGAAAGCCACAGCCATCAACATGCAAGGAGGTTTTTTGGGGAAAACACGGAAGCACAGCAGAGGATTGATCAGATTATCTATTTCCTCCATAACTCCATCATTTCTGCACACATTACTGTTCTCTGCTCCGCTGCCTCAACAGATGTTCTCTTGATTCCACTCCTTGACTCCTGCATGATATCAACTCCATACTTCCTTGTAGTCACGGGAGTAAAGCATGTGTGCCATCCCTGTGTGAAATGCCATGACGCGGTTCATAACAAAGTGCCAGAGGTTTCCTCAGGAAACTAGTTCATACTCTTTCAAATATGAAGAAGCAACATGGAAATTTACTGCTGGGTGAAGGTGAGACAAAAGAACTGTGTCCTAAAAAGCAAATATCATGGCACTGGGTACAGCAAGAAGACTGGACTGGATAGGATTGTATGAAATGAGCACAAAAGAGTTTCTGTGAATGGCCAAGAGCCACTGGACTGATTTTTCAGAGAAATGACACATTCATGTTATCTCGTGCCTCATGCACAACCTCTGATTAAAATAAGCTTAGCACCAAGCTAACACTATTAACATATTTGCTCTGGTCAGATAGCAGAAAAATGCGTGGGTGTCTGTGCCTGCGTTTTGGATTTGGCACTGTTCAGATAGTGCAAGTGCTTTTCCAGCAGAAGTGATAATGGCAGCAAAAGAAAAAGCATTGAGGATTTGGATTTTCTGAGGAATTTGGACAGTGTAAAACAGAAATATTCATTTCTTTGTCTCTGACTCGGTGATTATGTGTTCTCTTTTTGGTTTAACTATGCAGTAAACCTAATGTATGATGTGGCTGATGCAGTTCTTGGAAAAATTAAAACCCTAACAATACTGAAAGGATGTTATATAGTATTTAACTAAGAGGTGGCATCATCAGGAAAAAGAAAACCATGAGTGCTGAAAAATGCAGCTAGTACATGTGAATAATTGATTCTGAGAAGTTGCAGTCAATCACTATGAAAACAACAACAACAATAAATAACATATTTAGAGTATATTGGTGTGTAAAAACATGCAATAAATCAGCAACAGTGCTGCTTTTTTGAGCAAATCATCAAGGTAAGTCAGATTAGGCGGTAAGTCTCCCTTCCATAGATTAAATATAAAGCTAGAGGACTGTATGCCTATTTCCTGACATGACTGCACCTTAGCAATTGTCATGTGGAAAAAACTACAGAGCAGTCAAAGCAGACTAGTATGATGAGCCAGAAGGTTCAGTATGCGAAATTTTGTTGTTTGTGCTCATTAGTGTCAGTGGAAAAATACACTTCCATCATTTTTTCTTTGCACCATTTCCATTTACACTACGCAACATCACCAACAATCTGACTTTTGCTTGTTCATCACTTATCAGTCTACCATTTCTTCCCCCCGTCTCTTGCGCTTTACTGTTCACTTTTATCAGTGAACTTTAAACTTCCGTATTACCCGTAATAAAACGCCACTGAGGATCTTTCTGTCCTCCTGTCAGACATCACATGCCTGAAAGGAGCTGAACGGGTGCTGCTGTCCTCCCTGTTACATCATCAGAACAAGATAAGCGGGCTGTGTCAGCAACCATGGAAGTCACCTGTAGCAATGGATGCTCAATAATTACTTAAGTGGTGAGTCAGCTTATACTGAATGCATGCACCATGAAAAAAAAGACCTACGTCACAGCTGAAACATTTTCATTTTCCTAAGAGCTGGTGTACTCTTGGCCCTCTGATGTTGAATGAGTCTAGAATTTGGCCTTGAGTGTTATATTGACTATACAAGCTTTTAGATTGAATAACTCTATGTGGTCTTCTAGATGGTCATATTGTCAAATAACTGACTCATTTTGCATCATTGGTGTAGAGTAGTCGAAATGTACAGTAGATTAACTAAGAGTGTCCCCAATAAGAGTTAGACATACATGCTCCTAAAAATCAACAATCAGATAAGTCAATCCTGTAGACTCGCAAGAAGATTGGCCTGCAAGTAATGAGAGATAAAAACATGAATTTAGCAATCGGTATCCAATCTGCTGGCTCAGCAGCGCGCACCACCACCAGGACAGAGGCACCGCACAATGTCACCTAAGGTCCAGATAATGAGTCTGACCCCTTTTCCTCTCTCATGTTTCCTTTAGCTTAATCTCTCAGCCAATCTCCGTTTTACCAAAAGCATGTCCTGACTGACTGGAGCCACTGTGTGCATCAATCCCACCTTTGTGCTTAAAAATACAAAGCACCTGCCTCACTTTGGTCAAACTGAAAGAGAGAGAAGTTAATTCTGGTATAATGCTGATATCTGTCTGTGGGTTAGAAAGACAGACACTTCAAGATTCCTTCTCTGCTGATTCAGACAGCCAATCAATCCTTCTGGCTGTACCCTTTCAATAAGTCTGCTGCCATCTGTTTGATTTAGCTGGACGTGCTGATAAAGGAAAAATCCACCCAAAAACCCTTACAGGGATTGTGATTTACATTCCATTTCTGCTGTCATTTTGCGTTTTAGGATGTAATTCGTTTTTTTTTTTTTTTTTGGTAAATTAACCAAATGTGATGTACACGGAAAGCAGCTACAGCTACAGCAGAGCTTAATGGGAGAAAGAAGTGAGCTCTCCCTCCTCTATGCTGAATTTCTCCTTGTTTATATGTTTAACATTGTGCAAATTGGTCAGTTGGCACAAAAGAGCTTGCTCATTTATATTTTTAGGGGCTGAGATTGAAACCTGACAACTAACATATCAGTTTTAGATTTTAGTTTTATTTATGTATTTATTTAGGTCCTATTTCATGTCAGTCTAACTGTTCTAAGAATATCTTTCAGTAATGTAACTGGATTCACTTTTGGTTAGTTTGTCACAAAATAACAAAAATACAACATCGAACAACAATATGGCACCAGAAACACAATGTTAATCACCAATCCCTGTTTTAATGTATGTTTTAATATAAGTAATAATGTATTTTAGGCTTGAGTTTTATCTTCAAATTGCAGCACCATCAGGGGTGAGCAATGGAGGAGAGGAGATGTGCTCTTAAGATGTGACAGTGGAACCTCACTCTTTTATTCTGGGCCCCTCCACCCATCTTCAGCCCCGCTCTCTGTTTGATTTAACTGATTTAATTTAATCTCCCAAGTCCCTGAAAAATCTCAGGGCCCCTTTGGAAGACACTTATTATTCCTGGAGAATAGGAGAGGTAAAAGGCAGCAGTGTTGAATTACACTGAGTTTAATGGCTTCGTCCAGTTGAGGCAGAATGCATTCCAGACAACACTGATAGCGCCATTGGTCTTTAGATGAGGGCATGTTAAATAAAGCGCCCTCCCACCTTCTCCCCCCAATCAAGCTTGCAATTTACAAAGTGCTTCACAATCAAGACAAACAAAAGACACAGAAACAGGGTCTCACGAGGAAAGAAGGGGACACAGATATAGTCACAAGGGTTGGGAGAGGACACAAATCCTGCTCAGGTTAACGTCTTCAACCCTGCCGCTCCTTTCTGCAGTTTTGTCATTACAAATGCATGCTGCTGAGCTTTTCTCAAACCCACAGAACTTTATTTTAAATTCTAGTGGAGATCCCAAGGTTTCCAAAGATACCAAATAAATATCCTGTTGAATTACAGGAAAATATATACACGATGATGCACAAGATATCTATATATTTCACTCAGTTTAAAGGTGATGAAGCCTAAGTGAAGCATTACAGCCAGCGGATACACAATATGTGTGATATTGTCAAATAATATGGAGAAAAAAAATCTGACTTGAAGGTGCTTAGGGGGAAATTTGAGGGGAAACAGAGTTTAGTGGGTTTAGGGACAAATGGGTGAAGATGGGATATGAAACAGGGTCCAAGTTAATGACATTGGAAGCATGATCTGAAAATAGAAAAAAATCAAGTAGTAGTGGCTGTAATCCCTTTGTCATGCCAGAACAATATCAACTCACCCTCCTCGTTGCAAAGATAAGAGTAGAAGCCCTCTGACTTGAGCATGATGAGGAGCGATCCCCATCCCAACAGCACAGCGGAGAAGAGTAGATTCTCAATGACAGCGGTCACTGCCATCCACCAGCGCCTGGCAAAAGCTGTAGCCAGGGACGGAGCCATGGTTGAAGGGCAGAAGTGACAGGCAGAGTAAGGATGAACCAGAAGAAAGAGAGAGAATGATAGGAAGTGGATGAAAAGAGAGCACCCAGGTCAGGCACACACACAGAGAGAGAGTGCAGCAGAGGAGAAAAAGGTTGGAGTCCTTCTGGACTGGTGCTCAGGATGAAGGCTCCCTGCTCTGTGGAGGGAGAAGCAGCAAAAGGAAAGGGGGAGGTTTTTTCAGTTGGCCTTATTGAAAGAAAGAAAGGGGCAGTTTCTAAGATCACAAGATAAAGCCACTGAACTTTGAACCTGACTCTTGATCACTGGTTGCATGGGAATAAAATGTAAATGAACCTGTGTTGTGCTTTAGTGTGGAGTATCAATCAATCTCTGAAGAAGATGTTAGTAGTAACTAACCGGTATTAACAATGGATCCTTAAATATTAACATGAGAGAAACACCTATCTCTTCAACAAATATCACTGCATTACATTATAGACATTAATAGTTGCAGAAGCAGCCACAGTAGCTGATTTTCTACTGTTTTGTGGAAAAGGCAAACTGGTCCAAACTGGACTCAGTGAGAAAGTGGGGCTCTCTCGCCACCCCCTCATCCCGTGGCCCCTCTCTTTCTTCTGCACAACCCCTAAATGTCCTGTCAGGCCAATCGAACCGAAACTGTTCTCTGCAATTACTGCGGTGCATCCAAAACATGAAGGAGCTGCCAGACGGACAATAAACAAATAAGCACACACATCACCCCCCCCCCCAACTCTCTTTCTCACACACACACACACACACACACAGATAGACAAAGCTTTTGATCATGGGCTACCAACTAATAAGACTACGCATAGTTGCAAATCCCACAAAGGATAAAGCAGCAACTGAACACACCATCCATAAAAATTGATAGCCTGTCTATGCAGATCAGTTTTCTCATTTCACTGAAAAAAAAAAAAATCATTGTCATTATTCATTCAAAACCACATTCTCCACAATACAAAGGAAATTATAAAGACTCCATACCTTTTTGTTAGACGCACACTCCATACTGCACCACTATCCCAAAACTTATCTTGATGTGCTGCAGAAACTGCTCCTCATTTGGCTTGAAATGACTGACCAGTGAAAAGCCAGATTTATACTCAGCTGGACCTTACACAGCGCCCCCTGCTGGCCATTGACAGTTTGATGTCCGCACCTCGGCCACCCAGCAAACTCCAGCATCAGCACAAAACCAGAGACACATTGCTCAATATACAAATAATATAAATAATACTGTGGGGACTTATAGTTTTGGGTTTGGTATTTGTATCCAGCAGAACTGTTGTTGCCTTTTGCATGTTATTATAGGTGCATAGAAGAAGTATGAAGTGCAAATAGAATTTTGCCGGCTGGGGATGACTGGAAGCGCTTTATCAGGGCAAACAAAGTCGGATTTAAGACAAAACAAAACAGACTTGCTCGGGAGATTATTGGTGATCAACAGTGCAAACACCAAACAGTCTCAATCAATTGCTGGCACTGATAATGGGCAGAGACATAGTGAGGCTGATTGCTCATTGAGCTGTGATTCACAACTCACAGGTTCAAGCAAGTCTGGCTGGTTGCATAACTTACGATAAAAACCTGAGGTTGTAAAAACACACCTGTTGCGTCTTCATGAGGGCGCACTGGGATCTGCTGATGTAGCACAGGACTCTTCAGTCTCTCTGACGGCTGACTGCTATTGAGAGGGTGGGGTTGTGTTATTTCCTGTTGTCTTTGTACCCTGCATTTAATATTTGCCACCAAAGCGATCATGTCTTGGGACAATGCTCATCATGCATATTGCATAAAGACACACACAGCAATTAAGTCTTTAATGCTCCACTGATGTGATATAGACAGGGCTACAAATTCCTGGCAATGGTTAATCATTGGTTTCAGCCGCTTATATTGATTAAAATAAGGAATTTGGACTTTTTTTTCAGAAAGGCACACTTAGTTGACACGTGCCCGGCTTGGGTGGCACTGCCATTATTATCAAACCTTTAGCTGGTTCCCTGTGCATAATAATAACAACACTGAAAATAAAGATAGCCAAAACAACTTACTGCTGACCAGGGCGATTTTACCCAATAGAGCTGACCCTTTAATTGTGGTCTTGATTGGCTTTCACTTGCGCCATGCCACAGAAAAATGGGAAGGAAATGTACATCTTATTGTCCGTCAGAGACTTAAATGGTCAGCAAATGGACAACAAGCATCTGTGTCTAGCCAAGTCAGAAGTTCGAGGCAGCAGCAGCTCGATAAGGGGAAGAACTCAGTCTGAATCCATGATCAATACGCTTACTGATCATCCAGTGACTATACAACAGGATTTAAAATAATAATAATAATACTCACATAATACTGGTGTGGCAATTTGTAGAATTAATTTTACTGTGATCAGAGGCTTCTCAGATTAAATGAGTAAACAGCTCAGTTTTAAAACTCATGCTGACTATTCAGCTGGCCTTGGACAATCCAAACATTCATACATGTTGAATGGAGAAGCTCTAGCCTGACATGAACTTGATAATGGATGACAGAGTGGTCATAAATCAGGTCTACTGGCTTGTTATTATTTCATGTTAGCCTCCTCAAAACAAATGAATTGGGTCTGCTACATGTAAACCAATCAGAAGCCTAAGACCAACTCTCAAGCTACTGGTTGTGCTGGAAATTGTTACACCTTTCATAGTTAGTAGTAGGTGTAGCTATAATTCAGTACAATGCACAAACACAACACAAATTGCAATTTTGTCTCCTACAATGTATAATCTGCAGGGGAAATCTATTATAAATGGACTTATCTACTTTCCAATGTACCTCTTCAAGACAAAGCCTGTTTTTGAACCTGTTTGATTATGAAGATGAATACAAGAATTATCCACCTGATTGGCCATTATGGAAGACTGAGCTTCACAGTTATTGACTGTTAGGTATAACACTGTAAATGTAGGCCTACCTTGTAACACACAGTTTTTAAAGTACGGATGCACTGTTCAAAGAAAGAGTTTACTTTCAACAAACCTGGAAAAAATAATAATCTGAATAAGGCTATATGGGCTTTGCATAGAGCTAAACAACTTTTCCATCCCTCAATATCATTAACCTGCACTCTTACAAACTTTGTTGTCAAAGTTGTCATTAGCACCACCAGGTGGTGCTACAAGGTAAAACACATTGTAGAGCGAAGTAATGAGGAGGACACTAAGACATGTTTGAATTTCAGACTTGCCATTGCATTTCTGAAAGACTATGTAAAAGACTATACTGTACAACATTGTTGAATAGATGTGTTTATTGCACATTAAAACATTTGGTACAGTAGAGCTTTGCAAAAGTTGCCGAAACAAATCAATTACAGTGCAATATGCCAGAGAACAATACAAAACATCCACCACTATACAAAGTTGTAAGAAAAAAATAACCTTCAACTTTATACATGATTGTACAACCACTGATAAGAGTATATTCCCGCTGACATGATCATTATTGCTATAATGTTTACAAAATCTCTTTTAACGGCATACTCGACAGGGATGGAGTCCCTTGATTTCAATTAAGTGCAGTCACTGTCATTGTTGCAGACTCACAGTGCAGTGTCTTCTCTTCTTCTCTACAGTGTAGAGCTTCTTCATTAGTGCAGCACACGCACTGACATAAGCCCAAGGGCTAGGGAGAGTAACAGTGTGCTTATGGAGCCTCCAGTCCTTGGTGCTGCAGCGAGGCGGCGAGAGAAAAGACCATAAGAGGCATCAGGAGCACAGAGACAGAGGACAAGGGGCGTCAAAAAGTAAACTATGAAACGTTTCGAAACAATCCATCAACAGGTTATCCTGGTGTCATTCAAAACTTTTATTACTCAAACAATAAAACTTTTATTACCTAAAAAGTAAACCATAAAATACAGTGTGGGTCAAGCATTAACCTCATATCTTTATAATTAGTCATTCTTATCATTACTTAATGATATAAATAGTATAATTCAAACAGCTTTAATATTCACAAATCATCTTTCTTACTTTTTCAAAAATAACCATTTCTTGTGTTAACATGTTCTCATAACGTAGATCACAAATGGCCTCAATACACAAAAAATATCTCATGAATTAATAAACTATTAACTTTGAAACTATTTATTTATAACCTAAGTTAATTCATAACACTCTTTACAAGAGACTCCATTCAAGAAGACTTGAGGAAAATCCAATATTTAATAATTGTTATGTTTTATTTTCCCCTTATTTAAGCTGTTTTAAACCTGTGCAGTGTTTAAAAATTGTGTTATAGTTGCTGCTCAGCATATGCTGGACAGGAAAACACCTTCAAAACGGGACATCCTGATATTTGTGATAACCAGAAACAATAAAAAAAAAAAAAAAAAAAAAAAAAAAGATTTTGATAAAGTTCAAAACATGATATGCATGTAATATTTGCAAATACTTGATAACATGTTAGATAATAAAGATCAGATGGTTTGCCACTTTATTTGAAGGACCACAAACATGATGACCTCATGAATAGCTGATGCCTAATTAAATATGATTTCATGATGTGCTCTGTGTTGTAGTGGCTTGGATTGGATTCAGAGGTCCAAATGTTTTGCAAACAAAAGAATATATCCCGTTCATGGTTAATAAATTGATAAATTCATGCATGAATTCATGTCATTTCATGTACCCTCTTTCTTTCTTTCTTTCTTTCTTTCTTTCTTTCTTTCTTTCTTTCTTTCTTTCTTTCTTTCTTTCTTTTTTTTTCTTTTTTGAGGGAACATAGGATTAAGGCAGCATGGGTCTGTTTTCAGTTTGAAATAAATAAATAAATAATAAAAAAAACAAACTGAGGAAAGATTTTTTCAGTATTGCAGGAACACAGGGCCCATCCTGGGAGCGTTGCTTGGACCCCGACACAACTGATGTCTGTGAGCTTTACTTTAACAAGCGAATTTACCTCGGTAAGGTTTGATGCCAAGAGACAGATAATGTTTCAGACCCGACAATGCTGCACGGCTCTTACATAACAGCTCAATATAGAGAGAGTCCAGTGCAAACTATCCGACTGCTGACCTGTGTTGAACAAACTACAACATAATTGAGTGGTATCTAATGGCACTGGCTAGATTAGACTATTAGACTGGACTTTTAGACTTCCATTACCTGAGATTTGACTATACTGGACAAGGCTAGGAAAGAAGAGGGGTTGTATGGGTTTGTATTCCTGGCTCCTGGAACCCAGACTACAGGGCTGCACTCTGAATGGGGTACAACTCCCATTATTTACACTACATGCCACATGTGACTCTACAAATTTATGGCACAAACACAACTCAGCTCGTTTTCTGTGCTGCCAGGCAGTTAATTACAGTTAATTGCATTCACCTGGCATTACAAGTGTAAAAACGTCCCCTAATTAGATGGCTGGGATTCTACTTGCCACCTAAAATACATCTTAAGTAATCAGATGGCCTCCTGATTGTGTCTAACCACATGGAAAATCAAAGTGTGACAAACACAGACAGAGGCATCCAAAAAGCATTTGAAATCCAATTGTCTGTGGCTTAATCAGGCAGATTTCATATGCCTCTTGATTTTTATGTGGTTAAATACAATTGGATACCTTCCTGATTAGTCAAGACACACTTTGTATGCCAAGTGTAAACTTGGAATGAGATTATTAGGTTGGACTAAAGGATTAAACTGGAATATATTTTAACATGCTAGGCTAAAAAAACACAAAAAACAGGGGGAATGACAAGACTACTAGGCTAAACTATGCAAAAACAAACTACTGTGCTGGACAAATAAGCAAGCTTTAACCAGATTTGGGTAAAAGACTTGACCACTAAACCAGACTGAAAAGCTTGACTGGCTAGGAGATTTAATTAATAGACCGCACTAAAAAAGACTACAGACAACTTGACTGGAAATTTATACTAGACTTATAGGGCTCTAGTTTCCCGGCGCAGCGCGGGGTGGCGCAGTGAGGCGAACCCCGCGCAGAGCTAGTTTCGACCGGCGAAGCGGGAGAGGCGGACAGTTTCCAAGTTTCGCAGACGGACTTGCGCGGAGATGGGAGTGGCGGCGCAGCGGGGGGAGGTGTCAACAGATTCAACTTGGCGCAGTGACAGTTTCGTGCCAAAAGGCTTCGCCGAGGTGCGCCAAAAGCTCGCCATCTGAAACCACGTCTACTTTCCGCGCAAGGCGGAGCGGAGCTGGCGCAGTGGAAGTGTGGCTGGCTGGTGCACATTACCAAAACCTCACAATCAGCACAAACGGTGCCAATCTCCTTTGATCTGACATCAGCTGTGACGGGACAGTTGATATGGAGATATATGTATGTGCTGATTGTGATCGTAGCATTGAATAGTGTTTTTGTTGGTATTTATTGCATCGTTAATGTGCCTGACAATCCGGAAGCCTGCCTGTGAGGTTTTGGTGACGTGTGCGCACTGCTCGCCGGTCTCCGCTCCGCGCCTGTCTCCTGAGCTCCGCTCCGCCTGCGGCAATAGACCTCCATGTCAGTTGTGTAAACTTTCATTAAGCCTTCGCGCAGCGCATTTTAAAGGCGAGGACAGGGGCTCCTTTGATTGGTTACATGTGAATCGGCTGTGTCAAACCCACTCCACGCCTTCTCTCCTCCCTTGCGCCGGTAGGAGGGACGGTGGAGTCCTTGCGCCACCGAGCATGGCGTGCCAAACTTGGAAAATCCGCCTGGCCACACCCAGTTGGCGAAGCGCATCTGCGCTACGCCCCCGCCTCGCCTGGTCTGCGAAACTAGAGCCCATAGTCTACATAGGACTAGACTTACTTTCTAGTGAACAGTTTGCTGATTCTTAATAGCTTTGCTTAAGCCAAAACTTTTTTGTTTGTTTATTTGTTCATGCAGTGTGTTGGAATGTCTGCTCATGGTGACAGATTTGAAATTAATCCATTGTTTTTTATCAAAAGAAAAAGAAAAAAGACAACAAAAATCCACTTCTTTGTATAGTATTGTGGTAATTTTGATCTGGGTTACAAGTCATAGAGGCAATAAAATGATCTTACCATGTCCATGTGGAGATTTTTCTGTAATTAAAATGAAACAAATGTGGGATGTTAGATAAATACTCTTCATACCCCTGCATGTTTATATACACAAACATGTAAATATACATGTAGGTAAATACTTATAGACAGACAGATGACACACATGCACACATGCAAACAAACAGCTGCATGGAATGAACACATACACACACACAAACACACGCACCCACACACCTCTGATGGTGAATACTGTCTCCATGCCAGCGTGAATGTGGTCAGTCACATGGCAGTGAAGTAACCAAGTCCCAGGGTTCCCAGCCACCATCTCCACTGTCTGGAAAGTCCCGGGGAAGAGATCAAACACATCTGCACGGTGCACACGGTCCGTCTGACACAAACACACATACGCAAAAAACACAACTCAAACCACATTTCAACACAGTGGTGTAGCAAATAGCGGAGAGAGGAAATGGAAATGAAAATTAAAGGAAATGAAAGTGTGATGTACCATTGCAAGCCTTTTAACAATCATTTTTTCTTTTTAATCTGAAAATCACTTATTACATGCCAGAAATCACTTGATCTCTTTGAATAAAATCTCTTTAAATAAAATATGACAAAGACAATACTGATCAATTAAAAGAGCTCGCAACGATTGTGAGCTAACTTATGATGACATGACAGAAATGTATAGTAATGATGAGTGTGTGAAAATTATAGCTGCATCAGGCAGCACATGGCCTAAACTGACTTCTGCTTCCTGTCAAACAAACAGAGAAACATCATCCTGCACTAGTGGGTGTGCATTAAAATTTCAATCTATAAAAACTTCAAAATCGTGTTTCTCTCTCAAACTGATATCCTATTGGTTTGCACTGGTGAATGATTTTTCCCCCACACCATGTTTCAACAGGAAATACATAAAACCAAGAAAGTAAGAGTCCATTTTATGGGGTTTTTAATGACTTCCTTTCCAAAACACTATGTTTGTTGGTCACTCTGCACATCATGTGTACTCTCGTCTGCAGCCGTGTTTGCTGTCAGCAAACAGAGAAAGAACACATTCATTCCCAATTACAATCATTCCCTGTTGTGTTACTTTTTTTTTTTTTTTTTTTTTTTTTTTTTTTTAATAAACTGTCTCCATATGCCTAGTAGAAGCCTGTAGTCTTTCCATTCAGGTTTGTGAATGGAAACCCTACTAGTGATAGTCAATAGTTTGAATGATCTGACTGCCATACTAAGGAGATAGTTTGTATTTGGTTTTCCGTTGTTAATCATCACTTCCTGTGCATGGAGAAGCCATACCAAACAATAGAATTTCACTTGAGCGAAAAAAAGAAAAGCAACTCTGCAATGTCTGAATTAAAAAAGACAGGAAGCTGTACTCTATAGGAGCTCCAATTTGACTTTTACACTGAAGTCTTTTCTACTGAAGCCTTAGGACAAAGGACAAAGATGATGATGATGATGATGGAGAGGGTACCTTATAGGTGAAAGTCTCGGCGTGGAAGTGAACAGTGTGCATGTCTACTTCGTTGCCCATGCCCAGTAGATACCAGTCTACTTTCTGGCCCTGCGTCATCTCCAGCCCATGGAGGTTACCATACAGCTTACCATTTATCCCTTAAACAGACAGACATATATCACACACACACACACACACACACACACACATACACATAAATGCACTTATACAATCCATGCTGCAAATGTGTCATATCGTTTTGCATCACATTTCGGCCGTCTGCGTCTTATGACAAAATTCTCGAACTACAATAATTAAGACTTAAGTTTGTAATGAGGCATCTTCGAAACACTAATCGAGCAATCTTGCTGTCTTGTATGAATCCAATGCTGGTTTTACATTTGTTTCCAGTGCTTTATTAAATCTAAGGATCACAGCGTTCTGTTGGTTGGAAGGGGTAAAAAATACTTATGGAGCTAATGTAAAGAGATTTTTTTTTTTTTTCATTTACTGTGGAAGATAGAATTGTCAACTTGCATTGGCAAGTTTTCAAGGAGTAAACTTTCAATAAATGTGCTTCATGCTCATGCACAGTGTGTTTGAGGGACAGGTGGTGAGCTTATCTGCGTCTAAGTAGGGGCCAGATGGACAGAGTGGAGGGAACGGGCCGGTGCCAGTTGGATCCTGTCAGCTTTTTGCTCATGTGTGTGTACACCTCTGTATTTCAGTGATTACATATTTAGACAGTGTAATATGAGGGCATTTCCTAATGTCTTAATTAAAAGAAATTATGATCAGTTTGAACTTCATTCATTTAAAAACATTGCTCTTTGTATTTTTTTTTTTTTTTTTTTGTATTAATTGTTGGCCTTGGTTGGCATATTTGTATAGTGCATAAACACAATCAAGAGTGTAACTGTAAGTAATAACTGTAATCCATACCAAATATAAGTCTCTATACTGTGTTTCAGTCTACTTACATGTGTTAGAATTGTCCTCTGGTTAGGTTCATATCTTTATATAATCCCAACAATGTTTAGATTCCCTTTTATTGTTGAATTATGATTTTTTTATTGTTTAAAGTTCATATTCTATGTATTTTCTTTCTTTTTTCTTTCTTTCTTCTTTTCTTCTTATCATTTTCCACACCTTTTGCTACTTCAGTGGCTCAGTTGTCCTTGTAAGAATCAATAATCTCTTTGTTTTAATCTCTTATTAAATTCTATCATTAATCAAGCTGTTTCACTGTCCCCCAGACCACCTCTGTTTTTCCTTTTTTCTCTCACCATGCATTAGGTTGCTCTCCTCAAATTCTTCGCCTGCTGTGAAGGTGTCCGGGTCGACACCAAGGTACCTTCTGATGTTATCGTCCAGGTACCAGGACTGGTTCTCATCGTACACCATGAAGAGTAGAGCAAACTCATTCTCCACATCTCTCCTCTGTCGATCTGCACCCTCACCGCCGCGCAGCGTCCCAGGCCTGCACACCACCAACGGCCCCAAAAGACCGCTATACAGATCCTGAACGTGAACAAATGACTGTGCTCTATCACCACACTTTTTAACATTTTAATTCATATTTCAACAGGGTAGTTAATTAAAGAAATTGTTTACCCAAAATACAAAACAATTTTTTCCCCTTCTTATCCCTTTGGCAGTCTATCAGTCCAAATACTGTCTGCATGGTTTGGCAAGGTTTCCAGTCTTTCCAGGTTTTAAGGTTGCCAGTTCCAGCGACCCCAATACTATACAATACAACACAGCACAGTTTATCTGAACAAAATCCACAGCCTTTGGGTGCAAGGAGTTTTGTTTGGAACTTTTTTCCTCTCAAATATCACCCCACTGTTGAGTTTTTCCACATGTAAATTTTTAATACACTGAGCTCCACATATGAAAACTCATCCAGACCCTTTGTATCGGGGTGAGGGGAGACAGGGAACACCACGGCAGATCAGAAACCTTGCCAAATAACAAAGAAACTATCTGGATGGATAGATTGCACTAGAGGTAAATGGGAAAATATCTTGTATTTTGGGTGAACTGTTCCTTTAAGAATACTCTCTCTTTTTTAGTAGTGTTATACTGTAAACTTTGTGTAACTTTATTTTTTTTACAGATTAAATGCAGTGTGTACCCTGATGAAGTCCACAGTGGAGTAGTAGGCGTAGGAGATGCAGTTAGGATCTGAGACCCCTGGACCGGATCTGTGAGGAACATCCCACCTGAACTCTGTTATGTAGCCTGAGTAGAGGAGAACACACCCACATTATAAACACACTCTCTCTCAGAAAAGGTCATGGTTTTGCCTTGCTCATCCCTCCATAAGCAACACACACACTCCACTCTCACCAGGTTGGACTTTCGTGTGTGTGTCACTGGTCTTCACTCCGTGTGCATGAATCGAGTACGGCCGGCTGGCTTTGTTTTTGAAAGTGATCAGGATCTGCTCTCCAACCTCTGCTTTGATTATCGGACCTACAGGGCGTAAAAACACATAGATGAATAAGCGAACCACTTCCACATGGCCTCTCAGGTTAAAGGAACATTTCACCCAAAATACAAAAAAGATATTTTTCCACTTGCTTCAATCACAATCTATCCATCCAGATAGGTTCTGTATGATTTGGTGAGGTTTCCAGTCTTCCACAATGTTCTCTGTTTCTCAGCACCCTCTTAAATGGGGCTGGGTAGGTACTGTTTTGTGAAGCTCAAACCATGAAAAAATTGCATGCGAAGACCTCAGCAGCATCAGCGCTTTGGCAAGAAATAGTTCCCGATAATGAAAATACCCATCCAGCCTGCCGGAAGACAGGGAAGACCATGGCAGACAAGAAAACTCGCTAAATCACAGAAAAATTATCTGTATGGACAAACTGCACTGGGGATAATTGGGAAAATATAATTTTTTGTGTGTTTTGGGTGAGCTGTTCCTTTAAAAGACATTGCATGTTAAGAGCATGAGAGCCCACCTAGAATTCCCAGGTGCTGTTGATTTGCCGGTCGCTTCTTCTGTGTTTGGAAGGTGTCGTCGGTGTACTCTCTGTACACCACCTTCTTGTAGCGTGAGCCGATTCTGTTCTTCCCGCTCTCCACAAAAATACTGCCTGGGCTGGGAGACACGCACCAATTTGCTTGCATTAACAAACAGTAATAAGATACACCATAATTCATAGGTTCCAGCTCCAAATACGTCAGCGTATAATTACCTTGCACACACACAGACACACACAGTGCATATACGCACCTGTTTTCTGGTGTGGCGTGGTGCTTCTCCAGCTCCCATGCTCTGTCAGGTGAGTAGTCCCACTCTATTTCCTCGGCACTGATAAAGTACTGTACAACCTTTGACGGCTGTGTTTGTGTGAGCGTCACACCACGCCCCGGGCAGCTATTCACATGATACTGCTGCCTCATCCCAGCTGAGTAGTGGTCTGTTACTCTGCAGCTTACTTCATACACACCTGTGCAGGAGAATGAAGAGAGGTTAAGGAGTAGGACACACTTAATATATTTACATGCACAAAATATTCTGTTTAATGTCCTTATTCTGAAAAAGACAATATTCCTACTATGACTGATGAAAATTAATATTCCCATTTACATGCAGCTGGGCATATTTCGACTACTTCAAACATGCAAACACAGCCTCCCTCTTTCATTCATTCAACCACCTTACTGAAAAGGTTGCTGCTGTGAAATTTTTGCAAATCCAAACACCTGTTGATATCGAAGCTTTGCATAATGTAATTTAAATGTAGGTGTGTTTCTCCTTCTAACCAGAAATGTGGGCTTTTCTTTTGTGAATGCATCTCTACCCCAGCCTTGCAAACTGTTGGCTAGTTAATTTGTTTACAACACAGAGCTGTATACATGTTCAAAGAATGCTCCTAAAATCCAAATGATATCGGCATATCCTACATGTCTTAACTGGAAAATGCTACATTCAGAAGAAAATGGGAATTAGGAATATCCACAGAGGATGCTGCTCCATGCTGTTCACATGACCTGTATCAAATATTTTCATTTTGGAGTAATAGTGGAAAATGAGTGTGCACGTAAACGTACTGAGTGATAAATGTGTTCACTATGCAAAATCTCAATTATTGCAGTATCTGTATGAATATCAACTTTGTATCAGGTAAGGGTTAGGGTTAAGGTGGTATTACATTGAGAAAAAAGTTGATACTAGGATGAATATTAACTTCAGACCATGCGCATAAAGCGTAAATGTTTCTCGACCTTGGGAAGTCAAACTCATAAAACACAGAGGAGAAAGACCTTGGAAAGTTTGAGGAGGACATTTGCAATAGCTAAGCAGCCTGAAAATCATTTAGAGTGGCATACCCCTTTAACCAGACTGCCGCAGCAATCACATGTATCTCAGGGAACCACAAGTGCTGTAAAGGCGTAGTTTATGTTCTTATTTGTATTCTTACTTATGAATTTATCATCTTGACAGACATTTCCACCACCAGTTCATACTGTTTTGGTTTCCCATTGTGTGGTCGACTGAATTTCCTGTTGTGTTTAAGGACGTTTATAAGTCATGCGAAGCATACACAGGATCATGTGCACAAAGCAGGCAAATCTTGACCTGCCTGTCAAACAAAAAATGATGGATGCTTGGTGTGGTGGCATCAAAGTCTTCGTCAATACAGACTTTTTTCTCACACACATTTTCTCTGAGTCTGTTCTGTGAGGTGTTCGGGTAGCTGCGTCTAATTTGACTAACCAGCAGTACGTGGCTGCATCACAACTGTAGCAGTGGTGTGTGGGAAAAGGCTGATGGTGTCACGGGTCGTGCTTTGCCTCTGGAAGGTGTTGCCCTCGAAATAAACACCATGGATGTCCACCTCTGTGCCCAGGCCAAACGTATACCATACAACTTTGTCCCCGGCACACATATCCAGTCCAGGAAGGTTCCCATACATTTTCCCATTCACCGCTAAAGTGAAGGAGAGATTTAAAACAAAACAAAACAACATAAAAAAAATACAAGAAAGAAAACAAATATAAAAGAGATATCTGTCACCGTACTCAGGCATGCTACAGGCAGCATCATTTTGAAAATATTTAACAGTAAATACAGTGAAGCAACTACGGTAAGTTCACTTCCTCAAAGACCCACTAATTGGCTTACCATGCATCTTATTGCTCTCCTCAAACTCCTCATCCTCTAGGTTTGTCTCATTGCTGCCGAACAACTTGATATTTTCTTGCAAATACCAGCTCACATTCTCATCCATGACAGAAAACAGAAGGAACCGCTCCTTGTCCACCCCTTTCTGTTAAACAGTGCACAGACAGTCCATGTGAATGTGAGGCGATGTAGCATTTAGGTGCATGTTGCCAATATCAATCTGTAAAACTGAAAATGCTGTACATACTTTATAAGTGCTTCACACCTCTTTGCATATATTGTTATTATTGGCTTAAAATCTTATAACTCCAAAATGTCAGTGTCTCAAGAATTAACATGCTTTTTTTTTAAAACCTCATCAAATTATTTTACCTTTTTTTTCAGAAACTTAAGCTGATGGTGGTATATTTTCCTTGTAAAAGCATGCAGTTCTGAAGTTTATGTTTCAATAAAAATAAAAGTTATGCGAAGGCAATGACTGTAATCTTAAATAGCCACAAATTCTGGATGATTAAATCAGGGATTAAAACACACAATTAGCTTCATCAGTTTACCCTTAGAACTAAGTAAACAGCTACAGTGTGTGTGTGTGTGTGTGTGTGTGTGTGTGTGTGTGTGTGTGCCTATGAAACTGTTTTCAGTAATTTCCAGGTATGTGAGGAAAACCTGATATCAACATGGAAAGTCAATATCAAAATGGAAAACCAATATGGCAAATGCATTTGATAAGGTAAACAGCTAATAATGTAAATCTATACATTATTGACATACTTCTTCAATACAAAAATTCCCATCTTAATAAGTCATTTAATCTCATATTCAGTTTTAAAATCTTGTTTTTCTTAAAACAATTGAATAAAATTTGATGAGATAAATCCACTTGTGTCCAATGTTAATCAACATGCTTTAAAAACTGTTGTGCCTCAAGTGTCATTTTCTTGATACTAGTTGGCTGATCTGTCTTATTCTGCCTTTTTGTATAGTTATTTACATATTTACATATTCATACTTGTTTCCAGAAAAAAAAATCCATAAACAAGTGAAACTGCATTGAATAGAGCATCTGCACTGGCAGACTCGTTTGAAGAAAAACAAGATTTAAAGATTTAAAATGACACTTAATGACTTGGAGATTTTTTGCAGCGTATGTGTAAATCTGATCATTAAAATGAATTACAAATTTGCATGTCTGGACACATTTCTGTACGTCAGTGTCAGTATATGCCTATCATGTGTGCTCATCATCATGTGTGCATGACACACATCACATTGTTTTGCTACAATTACTTGTATTATGTCCAGGCTGTTCTATCTAAAGTTATCTTATCTGCAGTGACCCAGTTTCGCAACAGGGATCATTAAACTTTTAACTGATCCAATCTAATATAAAATAAGTGTCTTCCTGTAATCGATCGTATTTGTGTTGTTATGTGCCCAGAAACCCATTAAATCCATTGTCAAACCTGCTAATCACACTGGTGGGTTTGTTGCTGGAAATGCATGCTGCTTTGTTTAAATCCACAGAGATTAATTTTAAATTCTAGTGGAGATGCCAATCTTTCCAAAGATAGCAAATATGCCATGCTGAATTACAGGGAATTGTGTGTAAAATGATGCACAAGACATCTAGATATTTTCTATTTGATGTAACAGTGCAGCCATTAAACAACAGCATCTTGGGCTAGAATATTTCACTCACTATAAGAATGATGTAACTTGAAAGCATTGCAGCCCGCAGATAGAAAATAATATGTATGTGACATTGTCATACAACATAGGAAAAATGTCTAATTGGAAAATCGTAGTCTAAGAGATAAAATTGTTGTGTATTTTGTTCTTTCTTCCTTCCAGCTCCTGGAGACACAGACAGTGAAAAAGAAAGACTGAAGAATTGCTGAAGAAAAACAAAAAAGAGAGGGAAATTGCGAGTACTGAACCTGTGTTCCGTTACTCCAAAGCGTCCCTTTCTTGCACACCAGCAGGGGTCCCACTAATCCAGAGTTGGTGTCCTGGGTGGGCTCACTGGCAGAGTAGTACAGGTACGGGATGCAGGGAGAATCTGAGGAAGAGGGACCTTCTAGCACCTGCCAAGTGTAGGTGAAGGTCTCCCCCGGACGCACATGGGCACCAGGCTTGTCAGCACCTATTGCACACAAAGTGCTGCTGTTAGCAGATGAGCGACTTCCACTGATTGAATCATCCATTCATGTACAGTCAACACATTGAAAAGGGTCTTTACATTTCCTGCCACTGTGTGTTAGTCCATCTCTTTTCAATGAGCGTAGGTTCAGAGCACAGCCAGAATTTCCCCTGTTATTGAACAGGCCTGCTGCCAAGGCTAAACCAAGGGGAAAAAGATCCCTGTTACACTGTAAGTATTGTGTATTACAAAGAACGGTGATTGAGAACATTCTGTAGTAAAAGACAGCTCAGTCAGTGCCTGCATGCATCTTTGTGCTTAACTTCTGCTGCTTAACTTGTGTGGTCTTTGGAAAGGAATTTTTACTGAAGGGCAGTTTGTGGATAATATGAACAAAATCAAATATCCCAATTTCTTTGACTGAATACCTTGGTTTTGATACTGTGACATTATTTCAAGGGTGACTGTTGGCTCTTTCATGAGATATTCACACAAAAGATGTCTGATAATTCCACAAGACATGGGGGGTTTTAGTAATGTGGATATGAAGACCATGCAGGCTAATAAGAGAAGAGACCCTTTCCACTGCAGCCATTTTGACATGAAATAGCAGGTAAACACAGGTGTTACTGATGGCATTAATTACGTTCTGTTGCATTTAAGCACAGCAGAGAATTTCCAGTGAGACAACATGAACAACAACAGGACCTTGGCACTGCTGGACCTACACAGAACTGAAGCTTAATTAAGGACATTAGTAACACCTGGATTTACCTGCTATTCATGTCAAAATAGCCACTGTGGAAAAGGTCTATAACTAGAACAGTTTAACAGTCTAATAAGCTCAGAAAATTGCATCCCTTTACTGGAATGCAGCTGTTAAACCCAAGAAAGACATTTATGCCATAGTCTTGTATCATGATATCAATATAATAATGATATATTGTCCTGCTCTACTTAACACGATAAATTAAACTTAAGTGTATTTGGGAACCTTTGTGTGGTTGTGATGATTTGAACAACCCAACCTCAATCACTTATGTAATGTAATGTAACATACGTAACATAAAGTTATCACCCATGCCATTCATTTTTTAATTTTTAATTTTGAGGCATGAATTCTAATAGTCCGTTCTATGGTGATGATGGCTGTATCACTGTTTCTAATTAATTTAGCGATGGTAAGCCAATTCGTGGCTAAGAACCAGCAAAAGCTTTAGCCTATATTACCTTTGCAACATGCTCACTACAAATGAAAGTGACAATTACTTGAAAATATTTTTAGAACAAAACTGTTCACCAGGAGCTAAATTAATTGTAGAGCTTTGGTCTTCATTGTAATCAAGTTATTTCATTAGTCTAGCCAATGCCACAGGCAGAAACAGCAGGGTTGATTTAATCAATAATATTGAAGCAATATCCATGCAAGATAATTCCTTTATCAATCTGAAAACCTAACCATTTAGAAGCCAGAACATACTTTTTTTTGCATGAAATGCATCTTATTAAACTCTGTCCTTGTGATCACTTTGTGTGACGCCTGTAGAGTAGTAGTGGCTGATAAATGTAATTAAACGCAAAAATGACAAAATTGACATAATATTGTACTAAAAACTTTGCTCTGGACATGGATGGAGATTTAGAATGTAATTTGAATTTGTCGAAATGTCATACAGTGTTGTTGTGATGTCTTCTGTCTGTGAGTTTTTTGGGGGGTTATTTGTGTGCAACAAGCTGGGGAATCACTTTTCCCCTCTGAGAACATTAAAGACCTATTAATCAATCTACTTGCAAGTTTGAACTGTCTCACCATCTTCATAGCTGCTTCCCTGGAAGCGTTTGTCAAAGTGCAGGCCATGTGGCTGGATACTGTAGTTCCTATTAGCCATATTCATGAATGTCACTCTGAGTGTGTCTCCTTCCTCAGCCCTCAGGACAGGACCTGGACACACAAAGGAAAACATTTCCACAAGACATGGGGGGTTGTGAAAGAGTTAAAGACTGAGGGTATGCAAGAGACAAAACGTCATTGTACTGTGAGGCTGATTATGAGAATATGAGAGGTGATATGATATGTCTGAAAGGACAGCCTGAAACTTGGCAATGGGGCAGGCCTCACCGAGGATTCCTAAGTGTAGTGATTCAGATGTTGTTTGTTTTTTGGTGGTGAACGTGTGATCTGTGTACTCCTTATACATCACTTTCTTGTAGATTCCCCCGAGCCGACCTCGATCTTTGCCAAAAAACACCTCTGATGCACTGTATGTGTGGGGGTATGGGGTGCACAGGGGGGAAGAAAAGAAAATAAAAGGAGTGAAGTGATATGGAATACAGATTAATTTAAGTGGCCCTGCTGGGTCATTGCTATGGAATGTCATGATACAATGAAACCGAACAGAACAAACAGCGGGCTGACACTCTGAAAAGAAAACATTTCTCACAGTGACTCCTTTTACTTTTGAAAGTTAAATACTTTTTCCTTACAATAGCTCTATACTTGCAGCTAGGACTTTGACCTTTGCTGGAGTAGAATACTTATCCCATATAGTGTTGCTATTTTTACTTGCAGTCAGTAAAGGATTGGAGTGCTTTTTTTCCACCGCTGCAAAAAACAACTGAATGGCTGTATGCACTGTTTACACTAGGCACCACTAACCTGACTCACCACAGGAATGACCAACTCATATGTAATCAACCTTGCTCTGAGCACATGCACGTAGACAAACAGGTTTTTTTCAGAGCCTTAAAGGAGTAGTCCACCCCATAATGACAATTCAGAGATCCACTCACCTCAGGGCCAATTTTTTACAGCTCCCATAAATAAATAAATAAATAAATAAACCAACCAATATGTCCATCAAATCAAAAAGTTTTAGAGCCACACTACTGCAGTGTAGGTTCAAAAGTCCCAATATTTACCCAATTATCCAATTACCTGCTCCTAAATGATGATGCTCTGGTTGTGTGCATGCACCCTATAGCTGTAAGCAGAGTCTTCCATTAAAATATAGAAATAATGAGGTAAATAACAGACTTTGGTGACAAAACACTCGGATTATGCTGCATGAGTTATTTTGACAAATTTGATCGACAGTTTATTCTTTGGTGAACAGATCATGAATTTTCATTTTGGGGAAAACTGTTCAGCAGTATTAAGTAGGTTGTTCTTTGTAGTTTGTCATGTAATTTTATATTGTCATATGTGCCTACCTGTCACTCTCAGTGAGAGATATGTTATTAATAAGATCCATTCCTGATGGGGCATAGTCCCATTCAACCACCTGCGCTGCCAGATAGTAATCCCTCACAACACCTCCAGCTGTGGCGAGACTGGCAGGACTGGCCTGACGGTTGCAGGATTTCACTTCATACAAGGCCTGCATTCCAGCTAAGACAGATGAATAGACACACAAACAAACTTGTAAGAACATAATACAATTTATAATTAATCCACACACAAATGGTTGCAATGTAATTCTACTGTAAGAATGTCTTAATGGTTGAAATCTAATCTGAAATATCTCTAAGCAGTCATTGTTGAGTGTAAAATGATACTTTTGCAGTGTTCTATTGGAACATTGTCAACTTCTTTATGTTTTTCTTTAATTCTTCTCTTACAATAGAAAAGAAAAGAAAAATAAAGAACAGCAAAGAAAAGCAAAAAAAGGCCCAAATGGTTTATAATCTGTGACACTTAAGACTGATAAGCAAAACTATAACATGCTGTAATGCTGTTCATTATTTTGAATCCCATATCTGTGATCCCTGTCTCTTGTGGATAGGAGAGAAATTACAACAACACAGTTGTTTTAGTTTGCTGTTTCCTCTGGGGGTCTCTCTCCCTAACTCATTCTACTGTTACCCAGATTGAGTTGAACAGCAGAAAGTCTTTTAATGGATCCAGAAAAATAAACACACTTCAGGCACTTCAGTGTGGAGCAGGATCAGGATCCATGTGTAAGCTGTTAAAATGTCTTTACTTTGTCATGGCTAATTGGTAAAGTGTTCAAGGATTAAAATAACAGCCACTTTTGACCTTTACAGGTCATCACCAGGGTTCAAAACAGAATAAACTGCCTTAGCTACACCATCTGTATACTGATTGGAAGTTGTGTCTTATTGTTCAGACAGTCTTGGTTTTATGAGAAGATGTCAAGACAGGTCACCAAGTAAAATTATTATAAATTATATATACTCATAACCAAACTATAGCACAAATAATTTAGAATCTTAGAGATATGCACATTGTTCATGGATGATGAGTGAAGTTAACTACATCAGATGGCAGTCCTATTTAGCCAAGAGTAACTGGCATTCATAAGATGTTTGGGCAGTTTCCAAGGCTTCTTGGCTCACATGCTCTCGCTCCTCACCCCTCCCCTAAGCTAGTGTGAAAACCACACACCACTGTATTCAAATGAAAACAGAAAGAGCTGGAGGGATGACTGGGTCAATGGGGGCGCTGTACACTAATCCGGGATGGGACTTTTACTGTTAGCCATAAAGTAACTTTTCAGGAGAAATACAAAGACAGACCAAGTGAACATACTTTGGAAAGCAAACGTAAAGCAAAGAGGGAGTATTTCACAAGTGTCATCATTACTCATAGTGAGCAAGCCTATTTCTGCTACAGTCAGCAGACATTGGACAAGGCCTAGCTGGAAATAAAATGACTTGTTTCAGCGTGACAAAGGTGACCCTTAGAGCAGATACACAAGCACTACTGCCTAAGAGTTCATAGCTTTTAGTCCTCTGATACAACAGTGGAAGTACACCTCACAGTAACACACACACTGCCCTGTCAGCAACTCTCCACAAGCAATCACGCACGAGAGCAAAAAAAGGCCAAAGGTGACAAAGATCTTAAAGGTGAGGTGCCCTACCCTGTAGGTGGTCATTAACCTGGCAGCTCAGCAGCCACTTTCCTGCTGCCATCGGGACCATCTCAGCTGTTGCAAAAGTGGCTGGGAACAGGCTGAGAACGTCGGTACGGTGGCCACGGTCCAACAATGTATTCCCTTGGAAGTAGGCAGAGTGAATGTCCACCTCGTTGCCCATGCCAAACAGGTGCCAGGCTACCGAACGGTTCTGACATAACTCAATTCCAGGCAGGTTACCAAACATGTAGCCATTAATAGCTGTCACACACACAGAGAGCAACAGGGGGAGAAGTTAGAAGACAGGACAAAGAGAAGGACAGGTCAAAGAGGACAGTTTTAGCTTAAAACTTTCTTTTGTAATGAGCCTGTTCTCTGTGGAAACTTTAAAACAATGTAAGGATACAGGCAGAATTGTTGCATATTGCTTGCATCACTCACAGAAATAACTTTGACAACAGGCGCTGACAGACTGTATGGGCCTTAGGGCAAGGGATATACAGTGGGAAAGGAAGAACATTGGGATGCATATTTTCAATTTAGAGTCAGCCAAGTTACAGTCTCCACAGTGTACAAATACCATTTGCAACTTTACCAATGTGCAGTAGATAAACAGCATGAGAAAGATTTTGAAAAACTTCATGCACCGTGCATCAGGTTTGACTCCTCAAAGTCAGGGTCTTTTCTGTTGACTCCAGCTGGATCACTGCAGAAGCGCTGAATATTGTCCTCCAGGTACCAACTCAAGCCTTCGTCCACCACGTTGAACATCAGGAATACGTCCTGGTCCACATCATTACGCTCTGCTTCTTGGCCCTGGACTGTTGTGGAACTCTGCTTCAGGATACCTGGGTCAACACAGAAACATGAGATATTGCAGACTGTGTGTGAATACTCTACATAATTAGTCAGTCATGCACATTTAATGTTTGTTTTCCCACGCTGACCATCCTGCAAGTGGAATTTCTCACTGTGTAGTCCTACCCAGTGCTCCTGCCATTTTTTATTATTATTAATTGAGTTTTTCCTTGTTATCATTGAGGATCTAAGGTCATGTACTCATACATGGGTGTGGTGAAGCGCTTTGATAGTGTAACTGTGATCAAAGTCTGTATAAATAAAATTGACTTGACATGCCCGCGTAATAAAAGACAGAGAAGTGATTCAACACGGAAAAACAGATACACTGCGGGAAAGGTTTTTTGTCATCATAGATCATTGATATTTGCGTTCCAGGCTTGAAAATAGTACATAATATGAGGGATCAATGAATATTTTGTTTGAATAAAAAAAAAAATACTGAATTAAAGAATGTGTATTGCTCAATTTTGCCTTATGTAAATAGATATGGTTAAATGAGCCTGTGTTCTTGACATCTGGTCCTGTGTCTGTGTCTTCATACCTTTCTTACAGGTGAGCAGTGCACCAATGAGTCCAGATGCAATATCCTTGGGGGCATCAAGGTGAGAGTGGTAGACCCATGTCAGACAGTTGGCATCATCCTTTGTGGCGGCAAATTCGGGCCTGACCTCCCAGCGGTAGGTGTAGCTGCCTCCTGGAGGGACGGCGTCATCTTGCTTCAACCTGCCTGATGTCCCATCCGGATACAGTGCCCCTAGTACACAAATGGGAAAGTTTTTTTTCTTTTCTACAGATTATTCTTTTTATCTCTGAAATATAAACAGCACTTCTGCCTGTCTGCTATGATGTTAAGCTGGTAAGTATGTTGTGAAAGCACAATTTTACCTTTACAATTTCTTCAACTATAATAGCATAGTCACATTCTTGATCACAGATTTTCAGAATCAAAAGTGGTGCTTTCTCCTTCTTTGGGTCTTATCTCATTAGGCTTTCAACCTCCACGTGTGTGTAAGTATGTGGAGAGTGTGCTATAAACAGATAAAAGACCTTACACATAGAGACCGATGCCTCTGGATATGCCAGTGAACTTTGAGTTCCTCGTTTGTCACCTGACAGAGCTTAACATAGCCTTAGCTGATTTTATCATTTGCTGTGTTGACCCCCTAAAAGGGTGTTTATACATCCTTTAAACGATACTGTAAATACTAGTTGAGGAGATACCCCTCTCTGACAGACCCACAGACTAACTTAAAACTCTGAAAACAAGGAAGGATATCACTCCTCAACTGTTGGACAGAGGACCGCAAAAAAATAAACTCTTGTAAAGCCTGGAAATTCCCAGAACAGCAAGCATCTCCCCAATGAGATGGGGGATGGGGGGGTATTGCATAACACAGAGCTGGCAGAGTTCACAACACTTAAGACAATATGTCATTAAAAATAACATGCCAGTAATAATGAAAATGTCAAGCCACTTTTTGCTAAGGTATCCGTTAGATTGATCTAAACAGATCCCCGTTGTTTGTCCTTTGTCTTTTCAAAATATGCTATGTGAGTCACTCTGACTCTGGGCCAGAGGAGTAGTAGTATTTAGCACCAGTCTTCCACAATGAAATTCATACTAGCATCTGACAAAACCAGAGTGTGTGGAGTAAAACTCATACAACAGAAGAAATAACATCTTTTGTCTCAGTATGCAGATACCATCTATTTAAACATTGCCTGTGTCTAAAAAAATACCAAAAAAAAAATACAAAAATACAAAAATGAATCCTATACCCTGCTAAATACTGTAGTCTGTCAAATCATAATAATAAAAAAAGGATAGATCGATCTCAATTTTGAATCAGCAGATTTCCTTTAGGAAACAAGCCAAGCCCAACCTGTTGGCCTTGGCTGGTTAAACATGTGATGGGATACAAGTCCTGACTTGACCTGGAGACTCCTTCCCAGAAAATTTCATAAACAATTGCTTGCTTACTTTAAAACTTAAAGTGACAGCTCCGTTTTGGCAGAGGATTTAGGCTTGTTAGAGTGTGTATCCGTACTAACAATCATCCCATCTACACCCAGCTGTCCACACTTTCACTTTTACAAATGAAAAGGCTTGTGTTATTTCATTTTGAATCCAAACCAAAACATCACTTTTCCAACAAACAATGGCAGTTTGATTGGAACAGTGCATTTTTGGGGGGTGTGTTTTCATCACACTTCATGTAATATTTTAAGAGACCTAATTTTCTAAACTCTACATCCATTTTGTAAAAGATTACTTTTGAATTGTGATTTATCATTATTTATTATTCCTTCAATTATAAGGGATCCAATCTCCCTTAACCCTTAACCCATACAATCACTACTCCAAATAGCTCTCATTTTGTATGAATAGATGTCGCTTTTGTGTGGAGAGTATTTCATTTTGGAGCAAAACTCTTACAAAAACAAATGCCTGATTGACGTTTCTTTGATGTTGCATATGTTGCATCTGTATGTATGCGTGTGTGTTTGTGTGTGTGTGTGTGTGTGTGTGTGTGTGTGTGTGTGTGTGTGTGTTTGTGTGTGTGTGTGTGTGTGTGTGTGTGTGTACAGAATGTGTTTCTGTCCATATGTAGCACTATACCCTCTGCATCCTTCTCATAGAAGACTCCATGGGGATGCATGGAATAGTTCCTGGAGGCAAAGTTTTTTAGGTGAACGACGATGACATCATCAACCTCAGCACGCAGTATGGGCCCTAGGAAGCCCAGCCAGGCAGGTCGTGGGGCCTTGCTCGTGTATGTGGCATCTGTATACTGCATGAACATCGCCTTCTTGTACACACTGCCAATACGGTGGGGTCCACTCTCCAGGAAGACGGATGCATGCCTAATATAGAGATGGATGGAAAAAACATAAGAGTGAGAGAGACAGAAAGTAGCTAGGTCAGATGGGAAATGATTACAGCAGTGCCGATGGACAAGGAAGAAAGGGAGTGTGTAGGAGGACAGTCAGGGGGAGGGAGTAGGAACAGAGATTTCAGAGAAATTACTCCTGTTTTGGGGGGCATTCAGACTGTTCTCTTGTCTCTGTGTGATTTTTGTCCACTACGCACGCCTATTAGGGTAGGATTTCACTAAATGCTTCTGTTTGTCTGTCTTTGGGATTATTTGTTAAATTCACCATCATGAACAGGCTAAATTTCATTTTAGGTACAGAAACTAGGTTACTAATCCTTCAATTGTTGCTGTAATGTTTCAGAACAAATTCAACCTATCTGGTTGCAGCTCTGCAACAATTAAATATATTATTCCTGCAATTACATGTTGCTGCTGGCTAATAACCTGTTACTGGAGCTGCTGCAAAAGTGTTCATGCTACAGTAAACCCAATTCGCAACCAAAACAACAACAGGAACAGAGAGTATTACATTTACAGGAAACAGAAGTGATTTTGCAAACAACTTTGTTGACAACAACTTAATGGATATTTGAGGACACTCTTCAAAGTGCTTATACTCTCGCTTTACCCCTCACTCACTAATCACTGCCAAAACAGGAACCAGAAAGTAACCATCCCTGCTCTTACCAAATGGTTTGTGTGGGGGTGATTATTTTTTCAGTGGGCTTGTGTCTGTGCTCAGTTAAAAACATGGTGATATCCATCCATATCATTTCACTTTGATAGATCTGCTCTCCATTAAACTATTACCAATAATCTTGTTATTCTTGACTGAGGAAAGTGGAAGGTTGCTTGATTATTCATATTGTTTTGAAGCCAGGATTTTTCTTGTTTGATTAAATTCACTGGCGGTGCTAATGTCCAGTTTGCACCAAACATATCATGCAATGAACCCTTGTTACTGTAAAACGCTAAAACATCTGGATTTTCCATTGGCTCCTTTCTGTAACCAATCTTTTCCCGAAGGGCAACAAACTGCAGGCACTAACTTCCTCCTCTGCTTAATGATTCAGGAAAATCGGAAATGGGGAAAAAGTTGCAAGTGATTATCTGGGGCAAATAATAAAAGAAAAAGATTGTTCATGGTGAAGTAATTAAGTCTGGGCAAAATGTCTTGTGAAGCTGAGACTGACTATCATGAAAGCTGAACAGCTAATCCAGAAAGTCATGACAGGCCTGACCACATGATGAAAGGCTCCAACAATCTGTGTTGTACTTCAAACCTCTACATTCAGCTCTCTATCAAATGTCTACAAGAGGAGAGGAGCAGTGGCTTGCTTCTGTCTACACCACATTCACAAATCCTACCCATTAGAACAGCAAAGCAGTAATATCCTTGTTTGTGGAGGGAGCAGAAGGCGGGAGAACCAGCTGCTCCCTGTAAGAGCCACACCTGACCAATATCACTGGTCTGCTATCTCCTATCTGCCAGATTGTGAGTAACATATACCCAAAGGATATTTACATTTAAATGCATATATTAGCCAAATCAAACTTGCAATGCAGCAGTTAAAAAAAAAAAAAAAAGATTATTATATTATTTAAACTTCAATACTATTGTTTATAGTAATGAAAGTGAAACGCTGAGACTTTTGTTTTCTTTGCACTAATAACCAGGCCATCGGTTTCTTCTCTCATTCTCATCTCCTGGGACTATTACAAGAGGACTGCATAGACTTTAGTTTGCAAGCTTTGTAATTTGCCAGTTCTACTCCACTGGCAATAATCATACCAGTGTGATTTCATATGCTCCTACTATGTTTGTCTAAGATCTTACATAAAAATGAGTCAAGGGCTCATGGTTACAAATCAGAGGCATGCAGAAAATGATTAGAGAATCCAGAAAAGTGTCCTGGATTCTCTCACTGCCCCTCTTCGTGTATTTCTTATCTGCGCAATATCACAGAACAGGAGGCGTGACAAACTCCTCTGCCCTGTATGAGAAGTAGCTGTAAATGCTCATTGAAAAGGAATGGCAATAGGGTATAGTGTATAAATGGTAATGAATTTCAGCGGTAGTCCTAAATTATGACATTATTTTAAACTGTTGAGACGTACACTAAAAGCCAAACAAGCCTCTAACTTCTGGGTACAAGACAGTCATTCTCTACTGATGAGTATAGACTATCAGACTAGTCTCATCCCATTCATGTCAGTGATACATTAAAAATTATATGGAGTATAGCTCAAAGTGGTTAAGTATCCCTCTCCCCCCAAATTTTATAAACTTGCCAAAAACTCACTCATCATCGGTGACTGCCTTCCCGTTTAACAGGTTTTTCCCACTTGGTGCGTAATCCCACAAGTCCTCAATGATCCCCACATAGTAAACTCTCTCCCTTCCTTCCGCACAGGGGGAAAGAAGAAACAAAAAACTCGCCAAAAGCGCCAATGTCCCATCCATGTCCAAATGATTGTCCCGTTAGATGCACGGTCGAGCGTCTAGCGGGTTTTGGTTCAAGAGGAACAATGGAAAACCTCCGTTAACTCCCCCATGCAATCACGTAAATACTTTGCATTACAGCGGGCTGCAGCACTTATGAAACTCTGCTCACAGTTGGGCTATTCAGCGTGACAGCGATGACGGCGACTGCCTCCTGGGGTATCAGGGATAAAATCTTTCATAAACACAGGCCAGGTCTTATGTTTAACCATGCCATTTGTTGATAGTAGCACTGGGGACGACTGCATGGCATTCAAGTGAAAATCACACATTTTATATTGTGTTTTAGCTTTTTTCTTTTTTCTTTTCTTTTCTTTTCTTTTCTTTTCTTTTTTTTTTTTTTTTAATAAAATGCCTACGGCTGGAGTTTCTTCAAGATAGCCCTCTTGATTAACTGTTATGACTACTATAAAGTATTATCTTACATGGGGTTGCACAAATCACAACTGGAATGGAATACATTACTAGGTACATTATTAGACATATCGATGAAAAGTAGACTAAATAAGGTATTAATAAGGTGTAATGTTGTTTCACTGTTTTAACATAAGATGAACCAAAGCATATTAGCGTTTGCCATGCTCTGGAAATTGGAGCATCTTAACAGTTTTGATTAATCAACTTCTTAAATTGTGCGCTGAGCCCTGTACAAGTGAAATATAATGCAAAGCTCTCATACAACAGGCATTACGGTAGAAGCCAAACTAACACAGATGAGTGTAAAATTGAAAAGCAGCTCTACATTGGTACATGGTAAATTTAAATACAGCGAGGTGGATTAGTGATCCATGACTTCAGTGGCTAAAATTACGATATTTTGTTCAGCCGTTCTGTAACCTAATAACACTAACTCTGAATACCACAGTCCACCTGAAGCTGGTGTCATTTACCTTTCATACAGAGGAGTCAGAGTGACACCTGCTGACCACCTGCCTGTACTGCAAATGTAAAGACCAGCTGAATAACTTGAGGGCTCTGCCTGGACTGTACCGATTTCACTAAAACAACAGCACCATAAGATATCCCAATTACTGCTAATTCTAACAATCACCACAGATCTGTCAATATACTGTGCACCAAATGCAGAGCAGTGATACAGTGCTGTGCTGTGGTCTTATAGGCAAATAAGAAAGTCATATCAATCATTTGTCTCAAAAAATATATGGAGTCTATCTGCAGACTGATACATTTCAATACTAGCACAATGGTTAGTCTACTTGCTGTGCTTCCCACTCTGGGGAAACATAATGCCACTGTATTGTATTATATATCCTGCTAAAACTGTACATCACCATGGTCATATTAACACAATGAAGTCCCAGGGCTCAAAGGTTAAGAGTGTGTTTTCTTTTGTGTTGTGGGGAAATGGTCTCCCTGAAGTCCTAAACCTATAGAAAAAAAATATTTTTTTTTCAATACAGTACAGAAAAAAACAATACAGAAAAAAAAAATCACCACCATGAATGAAAAACGATTTTGTATGTGTCTTTTACAATCCATGTCTCATGACCTCTATAAAGGGGTGACTAGTTTTAATGAATAATATTTCCAGTAATCAGATTATTTGTAGAGTAACCTCCATGATTGCATTTATATTTTAGACAGTAAACCCTATCCAGAGCAACCTACTGATGATTGAGCAGGTAGGAAAGTTAACCCCTAATGTTTCAGGGATAAAACAGTCCACTGAAGCACCAAGCCACCCAACACTTGTAATCTGTTGGCACACATCTCTGTCTGACTACAGCAGAGCAACGCTCACTCTTATACTGCCAGGCACATAGCTTTTCATCTTACCCCTAGGCTACTAAACTTGTTAATTCCTCTGGGTTTAATGTCTGTAGTTTGACATAAGTCTTCTTTGCCAAAGTACCTCCCAGCGTCTCTTAAGCTGACGTTTTGAGAGCTCAGTTTCTGAGAGCCAGTTGAAATAGTACCCCAATTTTTTTTTAAGAGGCTGAATTGCTTCCAGGAAAGGTTTTGCACTTAAACCTACCAGTAATTTTAAAACCAATGCAAAGTATTGGTACTTTAACATATACTTGATTGCTCTGTGTTCAGTTACAAATGGTGTATTTCATTTTTAAAACATTTCTGATGGAATACATAATAACAACTTACAGTATAGTGGCAAGTATATAAGCTACATTGTTCAGGGCATAACAAATATACTAATTTCTTTTATTTTAGGCATTATAATAATAATAATAATAATAATAATAATAATAATAATAATAATTATTATTATTATTATTATTATTATTATTATTAACTTACTGTTATCCATCATTTTCCCATCCATATTCTTACATCCGTTTCTAAACCTATGTTTCTATCTACTCAGGGAAGGGGGTGGGTAAATTACCTGTCCCAGCATGCATTGGTGTAAGACAGGGACAGCGCCTTAGTCAGGTCAAGCAGATACATTCACTCCTATTACCATATGGCACAGTCATAAATCCCCTTAACGTGCTGTGTATACTTAGATTATACAATGTTTTTGACTAAGTGCTGGCCCTATTTTATATATAATCGCCAAAGTGATTTATTGGGGCAAAGAGACCTAATACTAAGACCGAGCCGGTCCATGGTCCAATGACATGCACACCTATTGCGTGTCGTGACCGCGCTCCCTGCACAGTGAACGCGCACAGCTTGGTCACCGCTGCTACCAGGCTACTACAGACATGGCTGCCTTCAGCAAGATACCGCACAACTGCTACGAGATCGGTCATACGTGGGACCCGTCGTGTGTGCGGTCTGCTGTGGCAGTAACCAGGGGAGCTCTGGAGGTCTCCTTCAAGATATACGCCCCGCTTTATGTGGTAAGTTACGCGGTGTGACCCCAAGACTGGCCCGAAAGACAGCCGGGCTAACGTTAGCTAACCAAGTAAAATCAACTGACGTTAGTTGAGTTACCAGCCAACATGCACGTCGTTAAGATTAACTAGCTGACATGTAGCCGCACAGTCGGGCCCCAAGTTCAAGTCAAGTTCATGCACCTTGATAATTTCAGTGGCAAAAACCATTTGCAGCCGTCTCGACAGTTAAATTTACAATTTAAGGTAATGCTTTCAGGGTTGACGTTAGTTGGCTAATTGACGCTAGCCAACCTGGGCAAACGCTGGAAATGCAAATTAAGCAAAGTGGCGGCTCGTTTTATTTTACATAATTAAGTGTCTAAATTACCAGTGAGTTACTGAAGTCGCCGGTGCTGTCCTGAACGAAGCGACTCTTTAACATATGTTCTCACAAGACACCATAAAGTTAGACATATATGACTTGTCTCGACACGGTAGTCAAAGTTCAAAGTCAAAGTTAGACCGAGACGCAGGTGAGCTGCAGCTGAGTGGCCTATGAGAGGCAATTTGAAGATAACGTTATAGGTATGGGCCACAGCAGGGAGCACAGTCTGTATAATCATATACTGATCACGAGTCAGACTAATATGGAACAGCTAACGTGCTGGTGCACTGGCAAACCTGTCAAGACTGCCCAAGTCACCATAAAATGTAAAATGTGCAAAAGTCCTGAGGTTGATGCCACTTTCGTAGAAAAGTTAAATAATATAGAGCAACTACACTAAGTAGTTGTCTCAACACTCATGTATTAATTTCATGGCAAATTGTAGCTACCCTCTAAGTGACTGGTGCCAAACCTAATATGTATTGCAGATAGCAGCCATCCTAAGGAGAAAGAAGAGAGATTACTATATTAAAAGGCTTCTTCCTGAGATCCTATGGTCTACCTCTTTCCTCACTGCCAATGGAGGTCTCTACATTGTTTTCTTCTGCATTCTCAGGTAAGCAGCTGCTACATCCTGTATGTCACCTAGATACAGTAGATAACACAGACACACACAGGCACATGTTCACTCTGTCGCTCCTAGGACTTTAATCTTTTTTAAGTTTTGACATTTCCATTGAGGCTGGTAATTGCTGCTGCATTCATGTTCCTTGGTTCATCCCATATAATTTTAAAGAGGGTAAATAATGTATTTATTGCTGTTTCTCACACCAGTATACTCCATTTTAAAAAGAAGTTGCAGCAGAAGTAGGCTAAAGGTTACAGTATCTTGGCTGCTTGACACAGTAGACAGATTGGCTCTGTTGCCCCATGTGCACTTTCTTGGTTGGAATTGAATGAAATATTGAAATGTGAAGCTTCTTTGGATATACCGGAAATTTGCGTGCCAGTAAATAAAATATGAGTCTGCATATTCTAAAGTGAAAGTAGATTATCCCTTTCAATTCAAGATAACAGCAGAAATTATGTAGTGTATTTCCGCCTTTAGGAAACTGTTTGGAGGATTCTACTCCTGGTCATCTGGTTTTGGTGCAGCACTCCCTGCCTCATATATCGCCATTCTTATTGAGCGCAAGAGCAGGTGAGACTCCTGTCTGTTTGACGTCCCTGTTCCACTACTTCTTCTTCACACTTTCCTCTGCATGTTCATGCAAAAACATCCTTGTCAAGTAATGCCACTACACAAAATGGGTTTCTGGGTTAAACTATTGTTGGTAATTAACATTGCCATATTGATGTTTTTATCTGTGTTCTCAATAAATAAAGCATATTTCCTTTTCTTCCCTCCCAGGAGAGGCCTGCTGACAATATACATGACAAACCTGGTAAGAGATGTTCTGTTCACTTAACCATTATTTGGCTGATCAAGAGAGTTCCCTGTTTCTGTCTCTATGTACCTGTGTAATCTTGTTGTCAGGCCACTGAGACCTTGTTCCGCATGGCAGTGACACGAGGCATCATCAAGCCCCTGAAACATGGCGAGGTACGAACACGGCAACAAGAAGGGGAGGTGAAATAGATAGGAAATGTATAGTGGTAGACTATTATAGAGCAGTCTATGGGGGCTATATAAAGAATGTCGTTGTACGACATGGATGTGATTGATTACCTGGTTGGGAAGCAAATGCGTCACAAGGTCAGATGCTTACGTTTGACACGCTGCCCTGATGTCCTCCCTTCTATTCCTGCTTCCTCATAGGTGCTCTTGTTCTGTTTAACTGCATCGCTCTACATGTTCTTCTTCAGGTCAGTGCAAAACAGTGGACAGAGCATTACGGTGAAAGGGGAAACAAACCCAAATATTAACAGAAGCAGCAAATGTTCAGAGTTTTCATCAGATGGATTTTGTGTTTTTATAGGTGTAAAAATGGTCTCAATGGCTTTGCATTTTCTGCATTAAAGTAAGTTGCTTGTGCTACTTTTTTGTTTTCATATTGTAATAGATTATTGATGTTGTGGTAGAGCTTACAGAATGATTGTGCATTTGCTCACCTAGGTTCATTGTTGGGAAGGAAGAGATTCCCACTCACTCAGTCTTGGCAGAGCAAAATTATCCTAAGCCCCCAGAAAGGATAGCTGCGATAGAAACTGAGGAGTCACAGGGGTCAGCAGAAAGTCCTGCATCCAGGAGGAAAACACTGCTTGCTTTTACCAGAGAGCTGCTAGAGTCAATGTGAGAGAATACACCTCTTATCACAGAGACACCACAGTTCATGGCCTTAGTGGTGTACCCAGTATTAACTTTTTTGTTTGCTTTTTAATCAGATGCAAGCGTGGCCCCAGACATAGATGTTGTAAACATTACCAGGACAACTGCATTTCCTACTGTGTCAAAGTAAGAGTCTCTCTCATCCATATTAGTTACGTGATTATTTTCATTCATAATAATAATGCTTTTCCACATTATGTCTTGAGCTTATGCTGTGATTAGTAAAAATATCCAAAATATCCAGGGTTTTGTCAGGATGTTCAGTGTGGGCTACCTGATTCAGTGCTGCCTTAAAGTGCCTGCAGCATTCAGGCAGATGTTCTCCAAACCCTCTCGGCTCCCCTCTCTCTTCTACAACAAAGAGAACTTCCAGCTAGGGGCCTTCCTCGGCTCTTTCGTCAGTATCTACAAGGTATGTTTCTTACTGTCACTGCATTTGTCTATTACATGTCTTTGCCTTCTAATGTACAGTGAGCCATATTTCGAGGGTTAAAACAAAAACATCATTTGTAATCTCTCATACTCCCTTTGCTGGTCTGTCTCAAAGCTTTTTCAAACGCCTTTGGGCTTTGGTAAATAAAATGGTAAAAAAATATTTTTTGAAAAAGCATGCAACAGGATTACTTCATCAGCTGGAGGTTATATAAATAGTTAATGGCTGACAGAGTTCAAAATGTACAGACTATGACCTTCCATCTATAACCTCCCATCTATAATCTTTATGTTGTGCCTGTATTTACTGCAAACCTATGTCAAACTTTGTGCTGTACTGTATTTTTCTTCATCTGTGACTTTGTTTTCTTAATGTTACTGTAAACAGTGTATTGGTCAATGTGAAAGATTTGTGCACCGTTGGACACTTTTATCCTCTATAATTGCATGTCAGGCTGTCTCACCTGTCTCATTCTGGACTGAGCATGTGCAGTGTTCACAGCTTGAGCCAAGGTCAGACCTGATGTGAACATGGGCGGTGCTGGGCAAATTCTTTCTGCTGGCACATGTGCACACTTCCGTGTGCAGTGTGAGACAGCTGTCAAGGTTTTGCAGTTAAATTTTTATCTGGCTGGTGTATCTCATCAGAATGTCTTCTCTTTCAAACACATTTCTGTTTGACTCAGGGAACAAGCTGTTTCTTACGTTGGGTGCGTAACCTTGACGATGAACTCCATGCACTCATAGCTGGTAAGACAGCACTGTGCTAAGTGTCCAATTAAATCCTTGAAGAATTTGGTCTGTCCCAGCTGATTTATTCTCACCCTGCCCTTGTTCTCTTGAAGGTTTCCTGGCTGGTATCTCAATGTTCTTCTACAAAAGCACATCAATATCCATGTACCTGTTCTCTAAGCTGGTGGAGGTAAGAAAAAGTCAACGTCTTGTTTTCACAGATTTGTGAAAAAGGTTTAATTTACTGTTGCATTACAGAAACATCCTGCAAATAATCCCAGTAAAGTCATGTTGTCAAGTCACTATACATACACCAACTTTTGTTTCTCATGACAGTGGAACAAAAAAGTAATTTCTGATTATCCTACAAAGTGGAATTCCACACTTAAAATTTTGGAAACATATACTGCAAGCAAGCGTGAATACCTACTCCCATCCATTCCAGATTTATCTCTTATTGTCTCTGATTGTGAGTTCACAGAAAGAGCCAAAGACTTTTCACACCCCAGGCTCATCAAGTCACCTCATTAAGCCTGCAACAACTAATCAACAAATTGGATTAAAATCAATAATAAAATCTGTTGCTAACAAACTTCGGTAATGGTTAGTGAACTAGTTAACAAAAATGTTGAACTTCCAATGTAAAACATTTCATTACTCAGTCAAAAAAATGATTATCAAAGTAATTGTTAGTTGCAAGACTTCAGGGGATATTTAACCTTCCTTAGCTTAAATTCATTCAGAATATGGCCATGGTCCAGACAGTTGGTACAGTGCCTGCATGTGAGCGTGCCAGGATACATTCTTTAAAAGACACATAAAAGTGTCTCTTTTACTCAATTTGCATTGCAGGCCTGCTCTAATGGATCATAAAATGAACACAGCCAAGATGCATTTAAGTGGGCAGGGCAGCCATTGTCTGATGACAATGATGCCGAGGTTTAAATTTTTTTTTTTTTTTTTTTTTTTTTTTTTTTTTTGGGTGGTGGTGGTGGTGGTGGTGGTGTAGTAAAATGTATCATTTTAAAAAGCTATTCTGCATCAGTAAACTGAAAAATATTGTGCAGTCTATGTGAAAGTCTTTCCTCACCCGCTATTACTTTGTAATTGTTGCATATAAGATACAGAATATTATTGTAGTCTAATGAGATCCATTAACTATTATATAAAACCACTGAATCACAAACCGGTGCACACAGCTCACCCAGATGCATTTGTACGCCATTCAGAAAGCGGTATAACTACTTCAGTGTTTATTGTGAAAATTCTATTGCAGATTCAGGCAAGTTCCCTTGTTGACCAGTAACAGCCTGTTTAATGTCTGTCTCTGTGCAGACCATGTACTTCAAGGGCATTGAGGCCGGCCACTTCCCTTACTTTCCTCATGCGGATACAGTCATATACGCCATCTCTACTGCCATCTGTTTTCAAGCTGTAGGTGACATATGAACTCACATATAATTATGTTTCACACTCATGACAGCTGTGTGGCTTATTAAGGATGTAATGTATTGCTCATCATCTCACAGGCTGTGATGGAAGTGCAGAACCTCAGGCCATCATACTGGAAGTTCCTCCTGCGGTTAACTAAGGGCAGGTATGGCAGTGCCTTTTATTATGGATCTGGAAATCTACTAGCTGTCAAAGGATGTTTGTTTGAGGATCAGTTGCAGAGTATCATTTTTACCATAGCGAAAGGTCAAATTTAAAAGCACCAATCCACAATTTGTATGCACCCCAGTCATTACAAAGTGGTTGAGTCAGCATGGTCTGCATTCCTGATAGAGTCAGTGTAGCAGAATCCACACAGTCCACATGAGCGAATGCAGATCATATAGCTAGCTGCTGTGTTGCACAAATTGGGGATCGGGGCTTTAAAACTACAAATGCATTGCGTTGTCCATTTTCTGTTGTCCAGTGTTCTGATTTTTACTCTATAACACATTACTGCTTTGTAAATAAAAGGCCCAAGGTATTTAATAACTTCAGTTATTAAATACCTTGGGCCTTCAAGGAATTTTTTATTTTAATGCAAGTAAGAATTTTCTCTCAGAAGGTTTTGCCTTTTTAAGGGGGCAGTGATTTCATTTTTGGAAGGAAACATCAGTTCCTTTCTCCACTCCCAGGTTTGCTCTGATGAACCGACGGGTGCTAGATGTGTTTGGGACCCAGGCCTCCAGGGACTTTAAAGGTTTTGTGCCCAAACTGGACCCCGGTTACACCACTGTGCCCAGCCAAACAGTGCTTCCACCTGGAGCCGACATCCAACTGGGTTGATTTGGGACCAGGCCCAGATTACAGGGGCAGGGGGGTGGGATTACTTACGAAAATCCCACCAACACCCTCGGCCTCAGGGTAACTTGGAAAGAAAGCGGACAGCTTGGCATTAATATGGAGCAGCTTGAGGATTCTTTTTACAAGTGTTATAGCAGCTCAGAAATGGTGATTTGGTGTAATCAAATGGGATATGACCATAACAAGCAAAGATGTGTCCAAAGCAGGCTGTCTTGAATGGTGTCTGTGATGTGCCTAGCACATGCACACTTACAAATTGTGATTGAACGTATACAGATAACTGCTAAAATAAAGCAAACACCAGAGTTCCTGAAAAATGCCAAGTAAGTTGAAAGAAGGTGAGATGCATTTTTAAGTTGATGTGAAACCTGTGGGAATGCAAGGAAAATACCAATAATTGCAAAGCTGTCAGTATTACCCCAGAGTGATTAATTTGTAAATATTTGTAAGAATTTTGCAGGATAACATCTACAGGGCACATTGTAGTAATAATAGTTACATTTGTGCAGCACTGAAGACAGTGATAAATCATTAAATGAACCTTCATAAAACATGCAAAGTGAATCCTGATAAGGCCTGTAAGGCTTGTTGAAATAAGTGAGATTTTTTTTTTTTTTTTCTAGGAGAAAAAGGTGAGCTTGACCTCATTGCTTGGGACAACAAAACATAATAAGGCACCTCAATATGTAATTTGTACATCAAGAGCAGTTCCACACTGGAGAGTGTCACTGAAAAATGACAAAATTAATATGTAACAGCATTCCTTTCATGGTAATGTTTCTTTATTTTGCAGGTTACCTGTAGTTGACAAACTCTGCTTGGTCTTTGAGGTTGTTGTAATTGCCTTCATTTCAGAGACTGAAATTCACTAACTGACCAATATTCTTAAATCTTTTAAAATACCAAGATACCTGATTTTCACTCTGATTTAAGAGAAGAAACAGTCAGAGATCATTTTTGAATGTGGACTTGTGTCATGACAGAATCGGTACAGAACTCATGAAATATATACATATGTAGCCTTATTAAAACTTTTATTCCATGGCAGACAATGAGACGAAGTTCAGTTTGTGTTCATGCTGCTGCTGGCCATTGTGATTCCTAATATTCACATTTAAGCACAGACCTGGAAAGTAACTACTTTTAACTAGTTACTGTACTTGAGTTTTAATTATTATTATTTTAAATATTTACTCCGAGTTTTACTTTTAGACATGATAATAATGAGTCGAATGAGATTTGTCATTTTAGATAAACAGTCAGTCTGGGTCTCAGACACATAGGTATTTTTATTGTTGCAGGTAAGAGGAAGCATGTAACTCATCAAATTATATGCAAAGGCCATCCCAAATTTGGTAGTTGGTTAATTTTAGGGGGGAGATAATAAAATAAAATGAAGCTAAGGAAATATACAGTAAATAATTGTTTACTAGTAATTGCGGATTTGCTTGCTTATTAGAAAACCATGTTGAAAACAAGGAGTGGACACTTGCGTCTTAGGGTCTTTGTTCACCTTTGGTATATGGTTAAAATTTCTGAGCTACAATGAAGACCCAGACTGACTGCAGAAAGACAAGCCTTTGAGAAAGTGCTAGTTTGTGATGAATAAGCTGTAGATGCTCAGCTGACATTGTGAAGGACATTGTTTAGGTGTCATAGAATTCATTGTGTGATCACTTATTTTCAAATGGTGTTTAAAATCAAAGCTCTGAGCCAGAAAATATCGCTGTTCCTTGAAGTCATACTTACAGCCGACTAGCTCCATCTTTTCCAAGTCTTCATCTGTGGAGCTTTACATTAGTTTGACAACTTTTAGGATGACAGAAACTCCTTTTTCTGTGCATCAACTAATACAGACCAAACTTCGCATGGTAATAATACATTTATATGCCTGAACACAGTTTGAAAGGAAAGTGTGTCACATGAGCTTTTAAAAAAATGTAGAAATTGTGTAAATTTCATTTGATATGCAGTGTACATAAAAATGAAAGTCTAATTCTGTCTACTTGAGCATGAACGGTGCATTGATTGAAATGCACATCAGTTCAAATGCTATTTAACTAGGAACATGGCTGCTAGCTGCTAGTTGTCTGACGGAAACAAAGAAGCCCAGTTCACTGTTAAGGATTATTGTTGTGGAATGATGATGTTTGTCTAGGGGGGATACATGCGTTTCAAAGTGATTCTTAGAAAAGTGGAGGGTAATCCGGCTTTGAATTACACACTTTGCTGCCCAAGCAAAATAGTCAACCAGCTGCTCATGTCACTCCAGGTATTTCCCATGGATAATGTCAAATTTCATTGCTTAACTCATGCAGTACACTGAGCCTTTTCAGTTTTCTTAGTATGAGAACTTCATTCCAGGCACTTGTGAAGATTATTGCAGTTAGCTGGATTGTAAAGTAGTTTAGTTCTGTGTTCTCACTCATAACCCTTACATGTGGCGGTCACATCAAAATAGTAGTTTGCATTCAATTCTTCAACCCAGCTTTAGACACACCTGACCTCCATACCCCTGTGAGGGGGAAGACATGATTGTGAAAAACACCACGACAGAAATATAGATCAAACTGAAGCAAAGATAATTTAAAATGAAGTGATATCTATCATATAGAATTATAATCCATGCTTCAGATACAACTAATGCAAATGTTTGAAATTTTATGTGAAAAAAAAATGTATTGACTTTATATTAAAATATTTTGATGAATCTTGGTGGCTGAGTTCACTTTTTTTCACATCTGGATCTAATTTTAATATCTAAAAGTTTTTAGGATGACTGACTTAAGATAAATTCAGACATTTGATTTTTAATTGATTGACAGACACCTATGCTATATGGGTGTCAAGACAGGAAGTAGTTGGTTTTACAGGTATTATAAAAATTACTGTAAAGTAACAGTTCATGTATATTTTACACAGTTTTAACCTCTGAGTGCACTACCAGGGAATCACATTTAACTGTTTATGTTTGCAGCACTGTTTGTGCAGAACTCAAGAATCCACATTATTTATTACATTATTTGTATCTTGGATGCCGACGCTGTTCTGTCTCACAGCGATGTTTGTTTGATATACTGATCTTCAGATGGTGTGGTCACTTGAGGCCTGCCTGGTTTTGCCTGAGGTGAAAATGACTTGTGAAAATCTCTCTAGTGTGCAGTACTGCCCCTTAGCTGCAACTTGGCACTGTGGTAGTGGAATAGTTTTTCAGTCCTCAGGAGAAGAATGTGTGTCAGTTTACTCAGGAGAACAAACTGCTACACTAAGCTACTTTGAGACTGTTACAAACAACTGGAAATTACAGCAAATTCCTGTCCCATTACATGTGCAACCAAATCCTCATATTTGATGTTAACTTTTGCGAAAGAAGGACACAGTTAAAGAGTCACTTTACATCTGTGTATAATGCACTTGAAATGTGTATGTAATGTTCATATGAAGAGGCTGGGATATGCTGAAGTATCTGGGGCTGAGTAGTGAGGCTGAAAATCCAGGCGAACCCTAGCTGATGCTCTGTTGATGTAATGTGGTGCAGTGGATTTGTAGCCATATCCACTACCACTTTACTGAGGGAGTTGGGGATTTGTGGGGAGGGCTTATGTCAGAACATAAACACAGCTTCAGAAACAACAACAAAAAGTCAACCAGTAGCTCTTACTGAAAAGAAGGGGCACCCAATGGGAACCAAAATATGGAGATCCAGCTCACAGCAAAGGATCTTCGATTTATACAGCAGAACATCACATGGTGTCCACACCTCCTGATGTGTGTGTGACATTTATTGTTTGCTTTTAGAGTGTGGTTTCTGATTGCTGAGGGGTCTTTTTCAAACCAGCAGGGTCAGAAGTCTCTTAGCCCATGATTGTTGGTAGAATGTGGTTTCTGAACCGAGTCGTTTGAAGCCAGAGGAGGTCAGCCATCCAACCAGTCTGGTGTTGAGATTGAGATTTGAATTGTTAAATACTGGGTAAGATGGTGTGGGATAAGTGCAAATGTAGATGGACTCTGGACGTACCACAAGACAGAATGCACACTGAAATGTAAGTAATCTTTTATTTGCATGAAACTTCTTGATTCTTGTTTTACTTGCTTGTCTTATTCTTTTATAACCTTCATATCTGGCATTTAGTTTAAGTTTAAGCATATTATTCATATGTTGTGATAAGTACAGCAATATAGAAACTCATGGGTGATATGGTGATTAATGTCATTTTAGGATACTGACATTGTAACAGAAGCATTTGGGGGGGGGGGGGGGGGGGGGGGGGCACAGAGATGTTTTTTCACAAGATTCTGAATGCAAAGTCGTACATTATTTTATTATTATTATTATTATTATTATTATTATTACTTGTACACGGACAGGCAAAAAGACTGATCATGTTTGTGCTTTACATTAATGCTGCGATATCTGTCCTTGACAATAGGGGGAGCAGCAACCCAGTCATGATACTTTTATTGCACAGGAAGAAAAAAACAGACCGGAAATAAGCCTTTTTCCAAATGGATGTGTTATATTATTATGTTAACGGATTACATACAGACATAAATAAATACATACAGAAAATAAAAAAGGACACTTATGAAATTCACATATTTTCAACAATAACAGTCCATTTTCTACAGACGCGTTAGTATTTTTAGCTTTCCAGGGGGATTACCTCAAATATTGTAAGAAGTTTTATTTTGAAATTTGTTGCCGGAAGTGGCAAGGAACCGGCTACTTCCTTGACGCTGACGTTTGTCGGGACGCCACGGCCTGCTCCCATCACGTTACTTGTTAGCTGTTCACACAAGTGACGCTTTAAATGCCAGTAAGCATAGATGGGGGGCAAGAATAAACAGCGAACTAAAGGAAATGTTCGGGTAAGTGTCACTTTATGTCCAGTTTTTACTGAGATACACCGTGAGCGTGGGGTCAAGCTAAAGCAAACTTCAGTGTAACGGCTGTGACTACTGTGATGGCTGTTTCATAACTACTTTGTCCATGTGGGGAGTGTAAATTCACTGACCAAAACATTATATATTCCCATCCTATTAGCCGTCCAGTAGCGGCCGAGCGGCTGAGCTGCTGGCCCGGGAAAATGGTGTGGTTCCGGGGTTCGTTGGCTTCGGCACCACGGCGACTCCGGAGCCGGGGTACGTCCCCGCTGTCCACGGAGCTGAGGACATAGACAGCCTGGTGGATGCGGATTTCCGTCTGGTTCTCAGGAAACTGTCCAAGAGGGACGCTTTCACCAGACTGAAGGTGAGTCTGCAGTAGCTACCTCCAGGTGCTAGTAGGGTTTAGTCCAGGTGTGTGTTTAGCCGAACCGCTGAAACCACGAAACAGTTTCTTGAGAAAACACAGCAAAACAAACATCATGTGGACCCATCAGCGGGCCTGTATGATGGCTGGTTTGCTATATTTTATATGTTTGCATATGTGATATTACAAGTATTTCCCAAACTTGTCTCACATTTACCCACATAGATTTTACTTCTTTTTATAATTTTTTTTGTTTTTTGTTTGTTTTTTTCAGTTTCCAGGGTCAGAATGACCACAGGGACACATTAATTAATGGCTATTTGAATATTATCAAAACATTTCATAAGATGTCCTTGCAAAGATTCATGTGTTTGGACTTTGGATTTCAGATAGAGAGAGAATGCATTAGTGTTTACCTTTATCTTTGACTTCCATTGTATTTGAACAGACTGATTCCTATGTAAACATTTATGCTGTCTGTGTGTGCTTTTCCTCAATTCTGAAACATGTGCCATGGACTTACAGTGGCCAGTTTGAAACCTCCCTTCAAACTTGTGTTAAGGTCCATGCAGAAAACATTGCTATAAAATAATGTATTACAAAAGCAACAAGCCATTTAAGTGTTTATCCTCTATATCTGGTGTACATTAGGGTTTTTAGGGTTAAGATTTCTACAATGATGAATGCATACTTTATGTCATTAAGATCAAGATTAAGATGACAATATCAATAACAATAACAGTTACTAAGTAAAATTGGTATTCCAGATGAAACCCTAACACAATTCCTAACCTAATGTGTATAGAATTAAAAATTAAATTGAATTGTGACCTTGTGATTCAAATTGAATCAGTAAATCAGTGACAATACCAAGCCCAAATTAAAACAGGGTCATAATGCTGTGTACTTTTTTTTTACAGGCTGTGCAGGAGTTTGGTTCCATGTGCCAGGAGCGAGAGGCTGAAGTGGTTAAAGGGGTCCTGCCATATTGGCCAAGGATTTATTGCAAGATATCAGTGGTGAGTTGGTCATAAAAAATGACTCTTTCACCTTGTTGGCTAATTTCTGTGCCACAATGTACACCTATTTAACAATATAAGCCAAAAATATTTTATTATAAAAATTCTATACTTTAATGTCCTTGAACTGTCCTGGAGTGTCTTTAATGGTTACTTCATGGTTTACCCATAGACATAAATAAATATTCCGACCAGGAATCTGCCCATTCCTTCAAATAAAATTGCCTCTCTCTCTCTAACTTACATCCCATTATTTTACTCTTCTAAATTATACCTTATGCCACCTTATGCCTGATCCATTATCTTGTAGGAAAATAGGAAACGTATTAAATTAAAGTATCAAAATGCTCTCAAAATGCTTTTTCAGTGGGATTTTAATGGACATGTGGTTGCTAGTCTTTGAGGTGCATTTAGTCAGTGTGTATGTGTGTGTCTGTCAGGACCATGATCGACGTGTGAGGGAAGCCACCCAGCAGGCATTTGAGCAGCTGGTGCTGAAAGTGCGACGCAGCTTGGCCCCCTTTCTGAAGAGCCTGATGGGCCACTGGATGCTGGCCCAGTGTGACACCTACACCCCTGCAGCCTCTGCTGCCTGCCAGGTCTTCCATGCTGCCTTCCCCCCCAGCAAACAGCCTGAGGCCCTCAGCTTCTGCAGGGAAGAGATCCTTAACGTGAGTAAGAGTGGTGGCACTGAGGATGACAACATTTGCATACACAGCTCATACAATCATGAAACACCTGGAAAAGCCAGAATATGTTCAAATTATATTACCAAGTGCTGGTAAAGTAATCAAATAGGGCTGGGTTATATATCAGTATATATCAATATTGTGATATGAAACTATGGCATAAGTATTGTCTTTCCTGGTGTTAAAGGCTGCATTTCAGATAAAGGTTGCAGTTTTCTGAACTTATTAAATCTTGTTGAATATTTCTAGCCTTTGTTATTTATCCCTACCTGCTTGGACATCTTATCCACATTGCTAATGAAAATATGCCAATCTGTACAATATTGTCACAATATTGAGGTAATCGGTTAAAGGGATCATGATGTTTGATTTTGTCTTTATGATCCAGCCCTTTTATCAGACACACTAATTGTATAAAAGTTTTAGGAAGAGTCATGCAAATTTGACTAAATCATCAAAACTTGAGTGATTGACAGATTAAAACAAAGAATAGGGGGTAGAAGCATTTTGATGGCAGTTTAGGATTTCTGTTGTACATACTCATACATCAGTTTGTTAAAATATGTGGAAGAAGTTTGAAAATAGCTCATTTTACCTCTATGAGAAAAATTTGTCCACTATTTATGTTAAACCAATGTTGAATTGTGTTGTTTCAGCTTGGACTGGAATAAAAACATACATCTGGGTGTATGTCTGTAACTTATTTGCTCCAGAGAGGCTCATGCAGTATCTTAAATATAGACCAACTTTCACAACATGTAATGTTAAAACACAACTTGTCAGTAGGAAGTAGTTTCTGTTGGTCATAAAATTAGCGTAAAATTTATGGAAAAGTCATGGAAAACCACTGTTAAAAAGTGTATAAACATGTGCATTTCAAGGGTTTCATCCAACATCTTCATTTATCTCACTGTTAAACTGCAGGTACTTCAAGACACTTTGTTAAAGGAAACTGCAGACACACTGAGTGATCCACAGTAAGTGAACAGTTTGGGCCAACTTGGCTTCTGTGTTTCTGACCTTGTAGACATGATAACATGCTCTGACTGAGTCTTTGACTGTTCTCCTCCGCTCCGTAGAAGTGTGCCAGAGGAGGAAAGAGAAGCCAAGTTTCTCCGCATGGTGACTAGCTCTCTGCTTGGGGTTAAAAGACTGCTGTCGTTGTTGCCCTCATCAGACAGGACTGCCCTGGAGGAAAGACTTGCACATCTTATCGCTGCAGGGAAGTTCTGGAAGTACGGCAAACACAAAACACCACAGGTACTGACACTGAATAGGGATGCTCTGTTTGTAATGGGGGAAGGAATGAGTAAGTAAGCAAGTAATACATGTGAATGAATGGAATGTTGACTTCTTTTTTTTTTTAATTCACAGCACTTCAGTCCAAATAAAATAAGTTTTAACTTTTATTTAATCACAATAATTTGTCAAATGTATTTTCACTGTTAATAAAATAGTATGCGTAGATTGTGATGGAGCGTTTAAGATCCCAAAGAATTATTTCTGTGTGTCTGCAATAATGTAATGAGATGCCTCTAAGCCCTAATGCTCTTGATGTAGGGATGGGCGATATGGTCAAATACCTCAATATTGATTATTCCATCTTGTGAAGAGCTCATGGCATGGGTGGAATAAGGTCCTCATATTGTTATGTTATGTATGTCTTTACTGTAATCCAGGAAAAGACAATACTCATGCCATATTATGGTATCCAGAATCCTAGAAGATATCTAGTCTTATATCACAACATCAATTCGATATTGATATACTAATGGGATGTCTGTTGTGAGCAGATTATGAAATGCTTTAGATGTTGTTACTTGTTATTGTCATTTGTTTATTAGTCAATACAACTGTTCTGAAGTCATCCAAAATGTTACCTGTCCATAGATTTTGAATAGTTTACATTTCTGTAACCAGATTTTCCCACATCCATAATAGATAACAACAGCAAAAAAAACATAAACCCAATATTTTCAAATTCTGTGAATATCTGTGATGCTCTGTCATCTGTCACCTGATTTACATTCATTGCTTTAACCTGCTCTGAAAAAAGTGATTTCTTGTCTTTTATTATGTGCTGTCCTCAGATACGAGGGGCGTTTTTTGAGGTCCTTTCGGCTCTGTGTGAATACACCCCGTCACTGGTGCAGAATGAAGCAGCACGAGCTTGCCCTGCTGTCCTGCTCAGCATCGATGACACAGATCCTGTGGTGTTGCCACCTCTATGGGAAGCTGTTCTTCATATTGTGTCCACCATCCCTGTAAGTATTTGTTGGTATTAGTTTGTGTGCTTGTGTATCAGTATGTACTGTATGTGTGTGTTTAAGTGTAGACCTAAGTTTAAATTACACTGGAATTGGCACATGTTTTTATGATAAGCTGCATTGTTTGTTCTTACTCCAGGACTTCTGGACACACATTAATTCCAGAAAGGGCTTTTTACCCAAACTTTGGGGTCTTCTGAAGGAAGGTGGCAAGGGCATGGCAACAGTTCTTCACCCCAACCTGATGCCTCTCATCAGCAAATTGCCCCAAGAGATCACTGATCCGGCTTTGGACTTCTACACCAACTTCTTCACTTCACTCATACAGGGGTAAATTGTTTTGTGTGTGTGTGTGTGTGTGTGTGTGTGTGTGTGTGTGTGTGTGCGCGCATATTTCTCTGGATGTGTGGGAAGGTCCTGGATCACAGTCTTTAACTTTGACTTTATGTGTTTTTTTGTCTCAGGCTATCTAGTGAGCGTGCAGTGACAAGTCCATCAGAGAGTGCAGCTATAGTGACCGCTGCTGTTGAGTGCTTGAGGTACAGCATACTGCACAATACAGCAGAGGGGGAGGATCAGAGACAAATAAGGATCATGCTTATTTCACAGCAGGTGATTCTAGACACTTGTGCATATTTATTCAGACTGGCTGCGTCATCATAAATCTAACAGAAAACCCATGCTGTTTTAACTTGGTTTTGTTCTCTTTGCAGCTCTTGCCTCTACTGGACAGGGCTCTTGGTAATCCCTCCCTTCAGAATGGTCCTTTCTTTCTATTGGTCACTGAAATGCTCATTTCTTGGGAGAACAGGGCTGGCTTGCATGGTTGGAGCGGATCTAATGGCAGTGAGGACGTCTTTCAGAAGCTTCTGGAGGACTTCTGGGAGGGGCTCAATCTTTTGTTTGTTCGTTATACTGATAATGAGGAAGCAGACCCCAAGGCTTTGGAAGGTGTGGCCACTTTGCTGCAGGTGAGTGTGAGCACAGGGAATCTCAGGTGCAGATGCTTTCCATAATGAAATATCGACATTAATACTGTGGACTGGGGTTGGGTGATAGCCATAATTTAGTATTGCGATAGTGTGAAATTATCAAAATGTGACAATATTCTGTATTACCTCCCTCCCCCACTCAAGCCAACAACAGTAAAAAAAGTTTTCTCTCTTCTTAATTTTATTTGTTATACTGTTGTTGTAGTAATACTAATATTGATTTGTTTGTTGAGAAAATGTTGATGCTTTAAAGAAAAATGTTTTGCATTATGTTGAAGCTATTAGCTGGAAAAATATATATATTATGCAGAAGGAAATGCAATTAATTATTAACCTTTAGAAATTGCATAAAACAATAACAATAAAAATCAAAAATAACACCATGATAGATGTATAAAATATATCTTATGGTCACAAATATGGTGATATTCGATATCCTCAGATGGTGCAAGCTTTCTGTGAATACAGAAGGTCAGTATAGCTGTCACAGCCTGTAATGTTGAAAGAACTAACCAATGTGAAACAGAAAACAGAATGGTTAAACTAATATGGCCTCTTAATCCTCCAGGTGATGCGTTACCCTGAGAGAGTGAGCAGGAAACAGGGCCAGAGGAAGAAATCTGTCAAGATCTGTTTCTCAAAGCTGGAGGACAAGGAAGAAAGTGGAGTTGAGGGGGGTGGCGGTGAAAAGCCTGACCTGTCAGTGCCGGCGCTTGAGCCTGAGAAGGCAATTGGCTCCCTGAAGACTGAGCATTTGGAAGATGTGGTGTGCCAGCAGGCACAACTCTGCCTGGTGTATGTGAACGAGAAGAACTCAGAAAAACACCTCCTCTTCCTCTCCCTTCTCCTGCGGTCCTTCCACACACACAGGGTTTTTGCTGTAAGCCATGCTGATCATTACAGATCAAAGTGTACATATTTCAAAGTGTATCTCATTTAATATCATTTGCGGGCTTGTCTCTGACTAAAAGAATTGGAAGGCAAATAATTGCCATATGATTTTAGTGCCTTATCAAATTGTCCTTGTAATGGGAAAATCTGTGAAATTGTCCCATATTATTCTCTTCTTGTAAATTATTGTGTGGAAAACTACGCTTTTAGATATAGTGTTTTTGTCAAATAGCAGTGAATGGTTGTGTTTATTATTGTGATGCAAATGATCTGATTAATTCTCAATAGCTAACTTGTACAGGAGAAATAACACAGTTTTTCCTGGACTAATACAAATAGAAAAATGCAAAGGGTCTAGGAATTCACAGCCCTCATCTTTTCTTGATGGAATTAACTTTTTTTTTCTCCCTGAACTACACTTTTCTCAGACACTTGTGGAAATGGATGACAAGATAACAAAGGAAGGTGAGCAGAGAGAGGAGATGGACACTTTGAAAAATCCAGCAATGCGGTTCCTGTTGGAGCGGGTGGTGGTTTGGCTTGCTGAGAAGGGGCGGACAGACACCGACCACCTGGTGGAGATGGTCTTCAGCTCACTCCACTGTTGCAGCCAGCAGGAGACCATTCGCATCCTCAACCATATTGCCACGGTATTGTTTGATGTTGATGCCAAGAGTTAGTACCTTAGTAACTGGTTGTTTTATGTCCCTTATGTGCAGGCTTATAATTCCTCCGAAGGTATTTGCTTTGAACAATCAACTGTTCCTCCTTTGCTGACATTTGTCTTCTTTACTCTGCTTTCTAGATGGATCTGCAGTGGGGAATTATTCTGCAAATCATACAAAGGGTAGGAGACATGACACTATTTTCAGTGTATTTGTACTACTTCTGGATCTAAGCTATTCAGGTTATTCTGTTTCCTGTTTAATAGCCTTTTTCGACTTCAAAGGGTAACCCAGAAGTTTCCATAACTGGGAACCCTGTGAATTTCAGGGATTGGCTTTTGTTTCTGTTTCCACTGTATGAAAAACAAACCACAAAGGTTTTGAAGTGTCATAAAATAAGCTCTCCCAAAAGATGTGACATTATTTCAAATACAGTTTTTCATTTCTAGTAGTAGAGTTGAGCTTCCTTTTTGTTTTTCCAGCTTGCAGTGCCCATTGTTTTGACATTTATTTTCACAATTATTTATTAGCCTCCAAAAGAGGAAAGAAAGAAACTAAGAAATGAAATTTAAAAAATAAAAACCCACTGTAAATCAAAAAATTTTGGTGGTGTCCCCTTTGTGAGAAGAGATAGAGAAGATGTAAAAATTACTATTACAGTACCACACTCAAATTCAGTGAGCTCTTTAGAATGACACACCTGAATTCAATACTTAGAGGTTTTTCCCCAATACTTTTGTATGTACTGTATATCTGATATACTATGCCTCTATTTACTCAGAAATGGTGTTGAGGTCTTCAACCAATTCTTTGCAATTTCCTTCATTGTTATTAGATGCAGTATTCCGAATAAATATTAATCATTTTCAGACTTTCATATATGTGAGTATAAACCTAAGAATATACTGTCTGCTCTAAGAGGAAACTGACTATCAAAAATTCTCCACTCTCCTGATAGGCAAGTGCAGATCCTGAGACTCTTAAGAGTTGTGGAGATTGGTTGAAAGGCTCAGTGCTGGGTGAGCAGCTCCTGGGATTGGCAGATGAGCTGTGTAATCTGAGAGGCAGCTACTCAACTTCCACATCACCTAAAAGCACCCATAGCTGGACTCTGATCAGCCTGGTCCTGTCACAGCGCCACAATAACGGTGAACACACACTCACAAACACATATACTCAAACAGACAAATACTTTTTAAGAGGGTATCTTTTTCACCAGTGTTTGGAGAAATACTGCTTTGCTCCATTCTCAATGTGGATTTTCTAATCAACCACATAAAATAATTTTTCTGACTTTTTTTTTTTTTTTTTTTTTTTAACACACACAGAGCCTCTGATAGGGGAGGTGTACATGGAGAAGATCCTAGAGAAGCTCCATGCCACTCTGTGTGAGACAAAGGGTCTGTCAGATGCAGGCAACATAGAGCCTCTTGTCTCCTTCATCTGCAACGTGGCCTCCACATTCTTTTCATCTGTACAAGACTGTCTGTTGCTCACTTCTGCTGAGGAACTTCTGCTTACCGTCTTCCAGCTCACTGCCCAGGATCAAACACACACACACCTGTCTGGTAGGTGAACACAGTGCACACACATACTCATTGAGTGAGCTAAGTACTCACTCCTTAATGTAGTTGAAAATGTGCGTTTGCTTTCTTATGCTTTCTTTTTAAAATACATTACTCTTCATTCTTTATTTCTATTCATGTGCAGCACATTTAGTTACACTTGTTTGAGATGTGCTATATAACTAAAGTTTGACTCAAAGATTAATTGATGGAACTAACTTGTGTTGATCTCTGAAAGACTCCCTTTTAGATAAACTGAGGAAAGTGTGTGTAGCTGGGGTTCGGTCATTGGTCCAACACCCTGAATGTGAGGTCAGGGAAGGAGGCTTCATGCACAGTACAGCCCTCTGGATCAAGAACCAACTACTCACCTCTTCTCTGGACATTAAGAGGTAAAATATTTACCAGAGACAGACTCCATGGTACTCATGATTTGGTTAAAACTGTGGTTTAAAATTTTACAAAAAAGCAGGAAATCATACTACATTCATGGGGTGTTGTGGCTCAGGAGGTCGAGTGGTTGTCTGGGAATCAGAGGATTCCTCCTTCCATCCCTGGCTCCTCCAGAGAGTGTGTCGAAGTGTCCTTGAGCAAGACACTAAACCTCTGACCACTCCTGATGAGCAGTTTGCCACCATGCATGGTAGCCTCTGCCATCAGAGTGTGACTGTGTGTGTGTGAATGGGCGAATGTGAGGCAAATATTTCAAAGTTTAGGGAAAACACTATGTCAATGCAGTCCATTTACTATTTACTGTGTCTTGTAGTGGCCTGATTGGTGTCACTGAATTTTACACAACTAATGGCCCTTTTCCACTAGTACCTACTCAGCTCGACTCGGCTCGACTCTACTCGGTTTGAGAGCTTTTCCATTAGGTGGTAGTACCTGGTAGCAGATACTATTTTGGGACCTACTCAGCCGGGGTTCCAAGCGAGCTGAGTTGAGCTGAGTCGAGCCGAAATGTGACGTAAATGCCGTGCAGGCCACTGATTGGACAGGGAGCGATGACACATGAGAGCAACTCCTTCACGAAAACCAAACCCGGCATTAAAAAAAAAAACAAAAAAAAACTGCAACAGCGACCGTGCGCATTGATCACCGCTGAAGTTGGCAAAGTCGGAAAATGGCAAGCAAATCGGTACCGTGGTCAAATGAAGAGGTGGAGACTTTTCTGTGCTTGGTGGCGGCCCAAAAAATCCAGAGGGAGCTGGACGATGTGCTGCCTTGCTATGATGACTCCACCCACGGTGAGCTGGTACTCAGTTGTAATGGAAAACCACCGAAACCGTGTCGAGGCGAGTATAGTCGAGCCGATTCGAGCCGAGTAGGTACTAGTGGAAAAGGGGCATAAGATGAAAGCATTTAGCCTAACAGGCATAGACTTGGTGTTTTAACACACACACACACACACACACTGACCAGCTAACCCAAGCTCTTTGTTGTTTTTAAGTTTACAAATTCTGGTCCAGGCGGTGCAGAGCTTAGTGGAGACAATCAACTCTGTCTGTCATCAAGATTCCCCCCTCCTTGGCCAGCTCTTCTCTCTCTTGACGCCCAGCCAAATAGAGTGGACCAGAATCAGACAGGCCTTACCCCCTCAGGTGAGCCAGAAAATCATGACTCATTTAGACGCTTCCATTGGACTGCACCTAAAGAAAATCTTTCATGTGAAATAATCACTCATGTTGATCCTCCACCTCCTGTGTGTTCCTCCTCTTCTCTGTTCTGCAGTGGGTGAAGAGCCCCTTATTGTCCAGTCGTCTTCGAGTAGTTTGTGAGTACCCCTGTATGGACGTGTGGAAGTTTAGGGTCTTGACCAGATTGCCTGCCCACCTTTGCGCGTGCGCCCTGTTGGGGAGAGTGGCCAACACTGCTGCAGTTGTGCCCCGTGACCAGCAGGAGGCAGACTGCCCCTCACGCCTGCCGAACCTCAAGAACACAGGTCATATATAACATATAACTTTGGTTTCTGTTCCACACTTGACATCAAACTTCATACGTTCTGCATTCATGTCAATTTTCAGTTGTCAGTTTTACACATCAGCTTTTGTTTCTAACAATTTTATAGGTCTAATACAACTCGAAAGTGCCCAGTTACAGTTCTTACAATATTTTTTTTCCTTAGCAATTTGAAACTGAAATAAAATTGTTGAAGGCTGCCACAACTTAATACATTTAGGGGAAACTCTAAAGAACTGTAATTTAAGAAAAAAAAAAAAAAGTCCGCCTTTGATCGATTCAGCCCATTGCCAATTCTGCATATATTGTCCAAACCATTTCATATGTGTGTATGTATGTTTGTGTTTTCCAGTTGCAGAGCTGCTGTACGCATTACAGTGGTGCCAGGAGATGGAGTGCAGCCCTGCTACAGTGTCTGCCTACCACAGGCTGCTGAATGACTGGGGCCTGTCAAAAGGACTCCACAGTCAGGTTCCAGTTAAAGACCTGCTGGCGACACTCTACACGAGGTGACTCGCTCAGTCATGACTGACCTTTAGGTTTATTAAAGGAGAGATTCATTTAGAACTGCAGACAGTATATATTTTTCCTGGCAATAACCTTAAAGTATTTTCATTTGATAAATTGTGTATCATATCGCTGCTCTATAGGTCAGTTGAGGAGGGAGGTCTATGGTCCCTGACTCTGGAGAACTACATCCAGACCAACAACTTGGCCGCCACTGACAGTACCACCATTACAAATCTCTACAGAAGTGCAGACAGGTCAGTGTTTGATTTTATTACTTCACTTATTATAGTTTTAAAAAAGGAAATTTTTGTTATCCATAGCTGAATAACTGGTGCTTGGAGAATGGCAGAAATTTGCAAATAAAAGTTACACTACCGCACACCATCTATAGTAGGCTACAACATTTTATTCATGTAAGTTTGCATGCATTGACTTTCCTCATGCATGTGTTGCACCGAAAAGCAACATCCGTTAAATGTCAATAGTAACACCTGTATTTCATGTCAAATGACCGCTGTCAAAAAGGTTGTTGGCACCATACGATTCCCACGAAGACGGTGGTGTCACAATATAGGCGATTATGTGATATACAATATCGTGCCCCAATCATCCGGATGCCTGAGGAATGACAATGCATGGAAATGTTGCATTTTTTATAGTGTTAATATGATTTTGAGTTGTTTACACAAGTTGTCACATTCAAAACTGTAATGTTAACACCCTCCACTGTGTTCGGCTGCTCAGTCTATTTCCAGTATGTCAGAGCAGACTGAGCACACTGCAGGTGCTCTGTCCCACCATGACCAAAGAAGACAGAGAGACTCTCACAGCTCTGGCTACTGCAGGAATGATCAACTGGCAGGAGAAGAGCGAGAATAACAGTGAGAGAACACACACTGACACACACATTGTGTGACTGTGTTGTTTGTTGAGCCTGTACAGCACTTTGGTCAACTGAGGTTGTTTTAAATGTGCTTTTTAAAAAAAAGTTGACATTCTCTCACAGACACACACACACACACACACACACACACACACACACACTAGTGATGTCAGTGTTTGGCTTAGCAGAGAGGCAGCACTTTTCAAGATTCAGTAGCTGGAAATGTAATTTAAGAACATTTTTTTTTCTTTTTTGGAATGATTCCATTCAAATTTGTAAACTGTGATTCAAGTCATTTAATTCAGTACATTTAGCCAAAATTTAACATCCATTAAATAAACAGCACTATGCTTTTTCTTATGTGAAAGAATGCAGTGAGAAGAATTACTTTAACATTGAAACCAACATTATTCTGTTAGATCAACATGTCTTTGTTTTTTAAGAACTGTGAATGATTTGATTCAAAGTATTTCATATCAATTCAGGCTAGAGTCAGAGTGATTCACTTGATGTATTTCTTTTAGCAGATCAATGTAGTTCATTAGATGAGTTTATAATGGATGTGCTGATTCAACATATGACTCGTTATGCCTCAAACACACACACACACACACACACACACACCCTCGCTGTTGGACTTTCAAGAGCACATATTCATTTTGGACTCTGTGTCCCAGATGTGTGTGACTGTCTTGCAGTCCTGCTGTGCTGTCTGAAAGCAAACACAGCAGTACAAGAAGAGGTCCTCCAGGCAATCTTGGCCACCATGATGGAGTGGAGGAACAGTAAGGAGGACTGGTTCCTCTTTAGCAGGTAATGTAATCACAACCAGGCAAGCAAACATGCATTTCTGTGCCTCTCCAAAACCTGTTCATTTTAGTGTTTTTAGTGCTTTAGTGTTATGCCTACATTTGAAACATTTCTCTGTTTCAGCAACCTGTCCAAAGTGTCTGCAGCACAGTTGATGCTCACTGTGGAGATGATGCGTTTCCTGTCATGGCTAGTGACTAATTCTCCCACAGTTCTCAGCAGTGGCCAGTGGGACTTCTTGCTTTGCTCTATGCTAGCCTGGCTGGAGGTAAGACATGGGTAGTAAATCTGTTTTTTTTTTTTTTTTTTTTTTTGCTTTGTTACTTTGGGAGTCAGAGCCCAGGGTCAGCCATAGAACCGCTATATCTGGTGCTGGTAGGAATTCATTGTGTTGCTCAAGTACACTTCAGCAGGATGGATGCTTGCCATGGTGTTTTGTTGAACTTGGGCCTGACAGATTACTCACTATTCTATCCTGCTGCACCTTTTATAAAGAATAAAAATATTGTTTGGTAAAACTCAGAGTTGTTTTTTTTGCTTGTGAGTTATATATTTTCAACAGCCCCTGTTACTTGTTATCTGTCTCTGACTTTGTCTCTGGTGCTTCCACTCTCAGACTGCCAGTGAAAATGTGAGTAATCTGTGGAACCCATGGGTGCAGCTGTTTGTGTGTGAGAACACGGCACTGATAGTGAAGCTGAACCAGTTCTTCACATCACCTTCTTCTGCTGTACTGGAGAAACTGCCACCAGAACTGTCTGGTGAATGGACGGACTTTTTCATAGAGGGAATCTACAGCCTACTGTTGCCGCTGCCCATCAAAATCACAGGTATGTGCAGGTGGGATGGATTGGCATTAATGTTGTAAAAAAAATTCTGAGATTCAGCAATATGTTATTTCATGAATTTGTTCATATTCTGAACATTGACATTGACATTGGCATTGACAATTTAGAATTGCCTGAGGCCACTTGTATGGAAAAAAAAATCATAAAGGTGCCAGTGTCATGGAAAATTAAATAGCCAAACTTTATCCAATATACATAGTATACTGGAACCACAATTAATAAGAAAATATCAGGCATACTGTATAATACTTTAAACTGTAATTTACAAGTACTAATTCATTAATGATAACATGTATAATAACAGTATGTACATAAATAATTGCCATAAGCACAATTGAATTATTAAGATATAAACACGGTTGTGTTCATTGTGTTCCTACTTAGCTGATAGTATACTATATTGATATTTCCATATTTTAATGCGACACATTTTAATTTCCTTCATTGATAATGACTAACTGTGAAGCTAATGGCCTATAAATACCGTCAGTTTGCACTGCGGCCTATACAGTGGGTTAACCCCAGTTTATGAATATGTATAGATTATGGATGCACTGATATTTCCTCCTTCCTTAAAAGTAATCTGCTTATCAAAGTTATAATTTCACCAAGCCTTTCATCCTGTGCAGACAGATCCCCTTCACCTGTTTCCCTCATTTTTGGTCTATTATTCTTTTTTTTGGCATCTACCTTAATATCGAGCCACTTTTTATTTTCACTTCAGCCACAATCTACACCTCAGGGGACACATAATTTACTGCCTCCGTTATTGCGGTCCAAGCCTTGTTCTTCTTTACAGTTGTCAGTCCAGAGGAGAAGCTATTTGGAAAAGTAAGCCTTTTCTGGTTTCTACCTCTGAAACTATTGCTTTTTCATCGTTAGTGAAGTTTTCCTTCTTTTTATTTTTAGGGGCCATGTCTTTTTTTCATAGACTTCTGCTTTCTCCTTTGCTGTATCTCTCAACAAAAGGCTTTTCCTTATATACAGAAATCTGTCATGGTATGCTAAATGCAGGTTATGGGCATGCAACTGTAAATCAAGAGTGATTCTGACTCACTAGCAGACACATGGAGTTGTTTGAAATCCAGTGGAAATTTTGCATAGACACTTAATCAGTGCACAGTGTAAGAACATTTCCATCCATGTTTGTTAGTGAGACCCACTGCATTCTTTAAGTCATTTTACTTTAATTATTATGCATAATATATAGTTAAAAAGATTTCAACGTTGGCCCACTAAGATGCATGTTTCACCGTAATCGTATTGGATTTGGTTGTTGTAATTCATGAATGAGCAGTTATGTATGTTTGAGGCACAGTGGTTTGTGGATGCAGTCCCATGGTGCAATACTGCAGCTGTTAACACAGGTCCTTTATTGTCTGTTTCAGTGGTACCACAATCCAGATGCCTGGTTTAGCCAAGCTTGTCACCCAGGCTTGCTTTCTTGTCACAGTCTGTAGAGAGTTTAAAATAGTTCATAACATGCATGTATTTTATATTTTTGTCTTTATGACACTATCTCTCAGAAACAAGGCTCCATTTAAAACTGAAATCTTAAACTCACCTAAGATGATTGTTTTCATTTAGCCGACTGCTAGATCAGAGGGTGGTTGGTCAAGAAAGATCATTTACATGTCTTTGAGTGCTAGTCTATCATTCCTATATACAGGGTTTTATCATTGATATGTTGTGATGTTGTGACTGTCCTTGTTTCATGAGCCATGGGCCCTTCTGCTTCCTTTGTAGATGCCTTCACTGAACCAGATGACCCTCTATTCCCATTGGCTGTACTGCAGTCTGTGGGCGTGGCTCTGACATATGTGCCTGTGCAGCAGCTAAGCCAGAACAGCCTGCCAGCACGATTCATAGCGGACCAGAAAACCAACCTGCCAGAACCTCTCCAAACACTCCTCAACACGCTCTGTCCTTTGCTGCTGTTCAAGGCCAGGCCTCTGCAGATCACTGCCTACCACCTGCTGGATAAGTAAGCCTTTCATTTGACTGTGTGTACAAACAGTATAATAACACTTGTTCATTTTCATTAAATAATAATAACTACAATCATGAGTGATATTAGCTTGATTGACAACTTTAGATATGAAGCACACAGAACATTGCCTGCTCCTATTTCTACATTTGACTGTAAAACCTTGCAATTTGCAAGTAAGACATTTCATTTGAAAAATTATCTTTTGTTGCAAACTCACACCATTAATTTTAATATAATATTATTTTAGTATTTTTTTTTGTTATTATATTATATTTTGTTCTCCATGAAGAACAAAATATTTTTTCCTGATGCTGCATTCTCATTTAAAAGTGAAATTAGCAAACATGTTCCACTGAGCAGTATGCACTCATTCACCACAGTTGATGCTGTGCACACTGACATCTATACAAAATCAATATGTGTTTGGTTTATTGGCCTCTGGGAGATTTCAGTCACCTCATGTCTGAGAAAATTAAATTTCAATCATGAATCTAATTTTGTGTTCAAGGCTGTCAGTCAATAATGAGGGGAATAGAAGAATTACAAAAAGTCAGACTTTTCATCTTCAAGCGAACTCAGTGAAACCAGGGCTGAGGTACATGATAATATAACTGTTGTAATCTGAAGAAATGGTGCAATTCCTGGTCAGAGCATACAAATATTATTTCATGTAAGGTAGAAAGTAATGATGTTTTTCCCATTAAATGCCTGTGTCATCATCAGCACAAAGGAATGTGCAGAAATAGCTTGATTGCAGTCATAGTGTTTCCTGTAGCTCTTTTGGCACATGCAGTAAGCAGCAGCAGAGTGGTGTGGTGTGAAAAGCGTAATATTAGCTCATCCATCCAACCATTTCTTGTTTTTACCACGTTGTCTTTAATTGATCTAAATTATGTACACCCTGTGTGCACCCTGTTTTTAATTCCATGTATTTATGTGAATGTATGTATTTCATGTTTTTACTTTACAAGCTTTGTGTGTTTTTGTCTTGTGCTGTTGGTGCTTGCTGCTACACAGCCAATCGCCCCTATGGGGACAAATATAGTTCTACTTGACTTGACAGTATCTTAAATTAAATAGTTTACTCGCATTGGGTCAAACAGGGTAATGCCTCAGCTGCCTGAGTGTGATGGAGAAGGAGACAACAGCAAGTCTGATGATGATGCAGAGGAGCCATGCCTGTAAGTCAGACGGAGAACATGCTACTGTCATTTTACACATTAGCTGTATTTTCACCCATTGCTAATAATAACAATAACACTAATGCAGGGTGTCATACAAGGCATAAACGTTGTTTCAATTTTGTGAAGGCATTCTACAGTTGACTTGTGTATTTAGGTCTCCCCCAGCACCACTGATGTCCATCCTGTCGGCCTGTGAGGAGCTGTGTGAAAGTATCCTGGCAGGGGTCCAGGTAGGAGAGTTCGCTGTGGTCCAGCCTCTTAGCGTGGAGTACTCCTGCATCCTGGGATACCTACTGGCCTGGAAGCTCCTCCTCACTTTCTTCAAATCCTCGCCCTCCCATGTGAGTCATTTGGTTTTGTTTCTTGTGCATGTGTCTTGCCATTTACAAGCAGACAGATTACTACAGTGCATTTACATGCACTATTGTGAGCAGGGATTTCCCAGTTATGAAAGTGTATTATTCTAGTGTATGTAAATTGGTGATTTTGAGTATTTTCCTGCCTCACCCTGCTCACTCACAATTATCTGGTGTCTTGTGTGACTGTAAACATAGCAGGTGTTTGCCACAGGTCTGAAATATGCTCTGGTAAAGGGATGGGTGTACTACATTTATGAGATTAATATTATACTGTTATAATATGAAATATTGAAGTAGCATCTTAAATTACCATAATCAAAGTCATAACTGATTATACTGTGCAGCATATTACCATTTCTCTGCTTTGTATGCATGTGTACAAAGAGCTGAGAGCAGCTGTAGGTACTGAAGGATTTTTTTAAGCATCTCTGAATGAGTCAAATTGCACAAAGTAACTAAGTGGAAGTTAGCAGCTATTCAACCTAGCTTATCTTGCAGAACTAGTTCTGCAGTTAGAACCTGCTTGTTGTAGTTATACAAGGAAGTATTTTGTTTTTACTGGAAATTTCTGTCAAAGGGAACTGGCTTGAGGTTGGACTGAACAGGATTTTTGTTTATGTTCATGTCACCGCCAAATTGGAAATAAAATGCATTGTTTTCTTACAAACAAATGAATACATGGTCTTGTTTTCCTGGAAATATAAATACAATGAAAACAGTAAAATAGGTCAGAATATAGGCTACCTAGGCAGTAGTTAGTCTATGTGGTTGGGCTGTCCAAGTATAGTCTGTGTGTGAGGAAACACTGGATTAGAAGAAAAGTTCCAGTGAGTCTGTTGGTCTTCATGACCTAGGAAAGCAGTTTTGATACCAAGGTGCTTTCACATTATTAACAGCTCTGCTCTCCTATGTTTTATCTCCAGCTGCGTGTCCAGTATTCTCTGTATCTTAAGAGAAGCCGCTCCCTTCATAACCTCCTCCTCCACCTCTTCAAAATGATGCCTGAAAACCCTGTCTACCCAGGTCAGGGGGGAGAGACGAAGGAGACCCGAACCCTCTTCACAGAGAGCCTGTCTCTGGCTGTTGACAGTAAGTAAAGCACAAAGACCCACACACAAGCTGACCGCAAAACATAAACAAGCTGACTTTTTTCCCCCTGCTGTGTTGTGCTGCCTGCAGAAAGTGAGGGTGTTCAGTGGGAGCTCCTTCATTTGGCGTGCAGTGTGTACTATAGCGCAGTGCAGGACCTGCCTGCCATGGTGCGGCTGTGGTGGAACAGCCAGGAGAAGAGAGTGTGTACAACTGTGGAGAAGTTCACTACGAAATATGTCAGTCCTGTACTGTCGGCCCAGGAGATCTCATCTGTCCACTCCAGCACTCAAACATTTGACAGCATGACTGTAAGTTTGCACACATATCTGTGTGTGTGTTTGTTGCAATAAAACACAGAGTTAAACTTTAACTGTTGAATTTGATGGTAGCAATTAAGACTTAAATACACTTTTTACAATATTAAAAATGTGCTGCTGCAGTGTAGTAATGACAAGTGATGAATTGAGTAGTCTGTCAATGTCCATTTGCTTTATACACTTTGGTGATAAATCATTCATTGTAATGAACTGTAATATTCAAAACGAAACATTCAATATAATCAAGCTTTGAAAAATGTAGTAATGAACTACAGTGATTACATTTCCAAAGACTCCATTGTGCTTGAGTTTGCCACAGCCACAGCAGCACCAGAATATTAATAAGACACATTTTGAAATGTAAAGTGAGTTTCTCAAGTATTTTGACAGTGATTCATTGTTTGATGTTTAGACTCTGTTGTCTCTTTACTTTAGTTGTTAAATGACTGTCGATGAATTTGAAGTACAGACTGTCAGCTTCACTCTGCGAGCTGTCAGCACTTTTTGTTTTTATTTTTGTTATGAAATCGGTCTCATCGTTCATTCTCAGTTGTGATAAAAATAAAGCCTTCAAAGTGTTGTTTAACTTAACCCAAGCCTGCAAATACTAAACTGTTTGAAGACTGTGATCACATTTAATCTTGCTAATTGAACAAAACACCCATCTTGGGAGGCGCCTATTTGATAACCCCAAAATACCTGCTATCAGCATTTTATCTCTACCATTCAAGCTTGGTTTCTACAAAGGTATTTTCCAAACAGATGCACCAGGATCATATCATATCCTATTTATTGTTACTGTAAAGCATGTGCAGAGTCCTATGCAACTATCCCGTAACTCAAATCTACTGAAATGAAACTGATTCATGTGGCTATTGATTGTAGTATTTTACCTAACAATCCATTTTTACCACAAATATTCCAGCTAAAGCCAGCAAAAAGCAAGGCAAAATATTTGTCCTATTTTACTCATGCATAAGCAGCACGTCAGTAGAGCAAATCCATGGATGCAGCATTTGCATCACACTGCAATCCTTCTGCAATAGACCCATTGATCATTCCATTAGATTAAGTAGCTGCCTGTTTATTTGCAAATAGAAATGAGAAAAAGAAGCAAAAGCCCACTATGTGTGTTTTGCTCCCAGGTGAAGGCTCGCTCAGTGGCGCGGGAGGTGATTGCTACATATTCTGTGGATGATATCTTCATCGAGTTGGTGATTCAGCTGCCCCAGAACTATCCTCTGGGCTCCATCACTGTGGAGAGCGGACGGAGGGTGGGTGTGTCCGTGCAGCAGTGGAGGAACTGGATGCTGCAGCTAAGCACCTACCTAACACACCAGGTAAAATACAGCACAACCACCCAGAGGAGCACATGTATGCGCACCGGCACAGCTGAATAAGAAAGCAGCAGGATCTAGGGATGGGTAGACATGCTTATCTCACAGTACAATTCAATAGGCAACATGGGGGTCATGATTCGATGTAGCCACAATACAATGTAATCAATGAAAGCGACAACATACATACATTTTTTACTCATTTTTTTTTTTTTTACTCATTTTTAGTGCAGGGGTAATACAGTGATAAATAACATTAGCAAAATGGCATTATGCGTTCACTTAAACTCAAGTGCTTGGAACAGAACAGGCTACAAATAAAATTGCATGAGGTTAGTCCAGGGACTGGAGTAAGGTTCAAAAATAATTTATAGCTATCAATAGCTATAGCTAATCAATTGAACGTAGGGTTCCTTCAAAGATTGCTAAAAGTATACCTTACTTTTTGTTTACCAGCTTACTTAACTTTTGATGTGGGTTCTGTGTTTGACATGGTCAATGCACATGTCTTTATGTGTGTTGACAGAATTTAGATTCATGTTTAGGTGTCTTTGAGCGATACAGGCAATACAGACTGTTCATACTGACCTCCCTGTGGAGGAGCGTGCAAAAGGAATTTCTCTTCAGGGATCAATAAAGCCACATTATTATTTCATTGCTCCATTCCTGTAAGATGGAAGAAGTTTCAGTGTAATTTGTGTGTGTGTGTGTGTGTGTACAGAATGGTAGCATAATGGAGGGTCTGGCCCTGTGGAAGAACAACGTGGATAAGCGTTTTGAGGGAGTGGAGGACTGTATGATCTGCTTTTCTGTTATCCATGGCTCCAACTACTCTTTGCCCAAAAAGGCCTGCCGCACTTGCAAGAAGAAATTCCACTCAGCGTGTTTGGTAAGATTTAATCTGCAGATGTCATGTTGCACCACACACATCTCCCAACGTCTTACATTTGCACGTCTTACACACTCATCACAACCACAGTATCAACAGATTCAATGTGTTGCACTGTTTTTTTTTTACATTTAATTCTCTTAATTAATTAATCTCTCTTTTTATCGTCCCTGTACAGTACAAGTGGTTCACTTCCAGCAATAAATCCACCTGTCCACTGTGTAGAGAAACCTTCTTCTAATGCCTTGACTGTGGCCAAAACTTGGACTGATGAAAGAACAACCTCAAAGACTCACAAGCAACACAGCTGGGTCAGCCAGATTGTGATTCCTGAAGAAGGGATGCAAAAGAGGATATGAAGAAGCACATTACTATATTAAAGTCTAAATTAAGGTATAATTAGACCTCCATCTGGGAGACAACAATGTTACAGGCTTTCTCTGACTAAAATGGCAACATTAATGCACCAATTAATTCAGGAAATCTTGCTTTGTGCTCGCTCCAAAGTGTCTCAAGGATCGGGATGGCCAAACCTAATCAGTGCTGAAGAGGAGGTCTCAGCTCAAGAACAGTAAAGTTTAATAATAATTACCTGTTGGCTTGGTGACCTTTATGTCTATAGTGATTACTGTGGGTTGATAAGCAATCAACAGTCTGTTTTTCCTAGTGCTGTGTTGTTCCAGTGCAGTGTAAATAGCTCACTGCTGATTGTTTTTGTGGTATTCATGAGTTTTTTGTTTTTTTTGTTTGTTTGTTTTTTTTTTATCCCTTTTGAGTACTTTGATTTTCAAAGACATAGGAAGAAAAGGGGGAATCACAAAGTGAGAAGACCAGTGCTGGTAAAATCCATTGGGTCTTTGCAATTTTTATGTTGAGTTTGAGTAGAATTATTACATAAGTTGAAAAATAGATGGTTCCAAGTAATGCTTCACAAATATTTCCTAATATTTAGGAGCAATAAGAGATAAACTCTGATTTGTGACATATTATACCGTCATAACATGATGAGATACAGAAAAAAGCAGGATAGGGAACTTCTTTAGGGAAGAGTTTTTATTTCAACATGATTCCAGTGCTCACAATCTATCTATACCCAATAATATCTGCCTTCCCTCTGCCTGTGTGTGCCCTGCATATGCCTGTAAAGGATGCTGGAAAATAATAAATCGCAGTTGAATGGACAGCTATTATGGATTTGATTTTTTTTTTTTTTTTTTTTTAAATCTTCAGACGTCTTTGTGGAACAGGTATATTGTTGCCTTCATTATTCGTTAAGTGTCACCCTTTGCCAAAGCTACAGCGCTACCCAATTGTGTTGATAGTAACCACTATCCAGGATGTTGCAATGTCTAACTATGAGGGCATCGATGATCAAAAAAAGACTCTGAGAGGCATTTGTACAAACGCACAGCTTAAAGGATACAATTCAGCACTTAATGCTGCCAGGTTTAGAGGTTCGATTCCAACTGGCACCATCTCAACATCTCTGCCAAATAAATGAATACCTTGTGGTACTGTAAAGCACGGGAGATGTCTCCCAAATTATGTTCCTTTCATCATCTTTGGATAATGCTCTTTTTAAGTAATATTCATTATATCTGGAGAGAGTCAATGCTGGGTTTTTTAGTGATATACCAATATTGTGAGACTAGATATTGTCTAGGATTTTGGATGTTGTAATATCATAAGTGACATAAGTGTTGCATTTTCCTGGTTTTAATGGCTGCATTCAAGTAAGGTCAGACAATTTTCTGACCTCATGAGGCTGTTCTGTTTGCCTCTATCTGCTTGGTCATCACACCCATGCTGTTATTACATGATTATCACAAAACTCTTGAGTGTAAGTATCTCATGAAAACACTAATCATTACCTCTAAATATTGCCACAATATAAACATCAAAGCATTTGGTCAATATATTATGATATTTGACTTTTTCCATATTGCCCAGCCCTAGTCCACACCTTAGGAAAATATAGGGCCCCAAAAATTACATAGTAAAGCTTTAATGAACTTCCAAACACTTCAAGTTTGTCTCAGGTGAAGTCGAGATCTTCACATGAATGACCTGTGATGTTATACTGAACCTCCAGTTGCAGTTTTATGGTATTTGCATGATCACTGTTGCAGTAAGTTAACGTGCGCCAGCTTCCACGAAAAGACCGTAATTAGCCTCAGCCTGTGACTGCTGGCACCAGTCTCCCACGCTCATTTATCTTTGGTCCACCTCTTCCTCATTTTAAATATTTTATCTCTTAAATAGAGGCCTGCCCTCATCACAGTTGTTCCTATGGAATTAATTATGACAGATTAAGCATGATCAATGAATTAATCCCTATCATTTGCCGCGCTCACTATGTGTCTGCAAGCGTGCGTGCGTTTGTAATTCATTATGGCAGTCAAAAATTATCAATACATGTAGCCAGCATCCATCATCATCTGGCCTTGACCTTTTTAATAGCCATTGATCTGTTTGCCAGGCATAAATATTTATACTCAAATTCCCTTCTCTCACATGAGCTTTCACACTCATGCACACACACACACACACATACAGAAACGTGTAGATGCCTTCGGATCTTATTGCTCATTATCTGCTTGATTAAGCAGTAGTGCAAATGTTATGAAGTGCAGTACAGACTGATGTGCAGTCTTCTTTCACGGTACTACAGATCAGTCTCAGCCAGAAGATGGCAGCATTGTCAAAAGACACTGCTGTGACACATAAAACCACTATTTGAAGAGATGAATGAAAAGGTATTAATGGTTTGAACTATCTAGGGAGATTAAATTATCTAGAGGGATGAAAAGTTTTTTCTTTTTTTTTTCTTTTTTTTTAAATTTCTGCCTCACGATATGAATAATACGCGTCATGTTGCTTTTCAACCAGATATAGTTAAATAAGGAAGTTCCCCACGGGGATCATTAAAGTTTCATCTTTCATTACTTGAATGAATTTGAGGAACAAATTCTGCCACAATACTGGAACCGCACTAGCGAGACAGTATGAGGCAGATCCAACACTGTCATGGTGATTGGAGGGATACAGTATAAATAGCTGTGTAGGGAGAGGTGCCAATCAAGACGACAATCATTATCTTGAACAAATCTGAACATTCTGAACATGGATAGCTAATTTTGAAAATGGAATTTTGTTCTTTATGCTCAAACATCCAAACTGTGTCTCTTTTGCTTTAACAGCCTTAATTAAACACTTTACTATTGTAGGAAAATTAATTCATTGTTTAATATGGCTGAATGATCAGAAACCATCTAGTGACTTAATGACTATCTTGCGCAGAAATGGTGACAAGCAACAGTGTAGGCGATGACAAGTGAGAGACAGAAAGAAAGAGCACAGGTCAGACACTCCATGTTTCTTTCTCCTTGGAGCTGCAAGTGCCTGAGATGCTATCTATCCCATTAGCCATCATGCCACTCTGACTCACTTGCATGAGGCTTCTCCTATGGCACAGGCTTCATTAGCAGCCAGCCTGCCTGCAGCCGGTTAGTTTACTGACCTCGCTGCCCTTCCAGTCCAACTGGTTAGAGGCCTGGTTACTTCAGAAATTACCCAGGCCTAGTTAGCTACCATTCAGCTCATCCTGACCCATTTATGAGCCTATTAGCATTCCAAGCCATTTGTAGGAGGCTGGTCCCATCCCAGTCACGCCACTCCTCAACACTGCAGGCTACTGCTCAGCTCTGGAAATGGCTTTGAATTTGTGTGCATGTGTGTGTGTGTGTGTGTGTGTGTGTGTGTGTGTGGGTGTGCCTCTCAGTATGACTTTGCTGATGTTAGTTCTATTGAAATGAATCACAAACTGTCATCTGTTTCTCTGTGTTGCCAGTCTCCCTGAAACCTTCTCCAATTTCTTCTCTCTGCAGCTCTCCCCCACAAAACGCCATCATATAGCTTATGAAATTACAAGCAGTGCACAATCAATACGGGAATCTGATTGTAATCTTGGGAATTTATCGGGTTCATTTATCTGAAACCAGAGCGGAGAACTTTACAATTGTATTGGGGCTATTTTCTCAACCACATTCAACTCAAAAGCAAAATGATCAATTTTATTAACAGTCGTTTTACTCTTATAAAGGTAATCAACAATGGACATGATTATTGATCTCAAGCTATAGGATCCTTGGCATGCATTTGTATTGGTCATTGTGGGTGGGGAAGGCAGCCCATTCTGCCACAGTTTAAATCTGCTGTTATAACTCTGTCATCACATATGAGCTTTTAATGGGTGTCTATTAGGGCTGCCAAACAGTGGGACTGGAGGACACTGAGGACCAGGTGGCTGACTGTGCTCTTTTCAGTACTCTGGCTGAGGTTCAGAGTTGGGCTAAGTAGGCTAATGCCTTTGGAAATCCAAAAAGTTGTGACATTGTTGCTTTGTGTAGATACTGGCATCTGCCTTCTACTGATTTTAGTCACTCATACTAAATACACCTTGAAGAATGAAAAAAAGTCATCTTAATTTCACAAGCACACCTTTATTGAGTGTTTCTGCAATCCTGATTGGAATAAGTGAGTATGGAAAAAGAATGAATGAATGAATTATCTTCACATACAAACTGTACTATTTTGTCCCATAAGCTGTGGCGATAGTTATAAGCAATAGCACAAACTGAAAAATCTTGTTTAATTCCATTGAGAAATAGTTTCATTTATCATAAACACAGGCAAATATACCCACAATCACTTGCAATGCACGCCATTTATTTAAAAATGAAAAAAAGATTTAATGAGAAGCACACATTAACATTTTAACTGGAAGGAAGCCAAAACCATCAAATACCTTAGAATTAGAGGAAAGTGAGATACAAGATGCACTAAAAATCCCATTTCCCCAAATCTTTCCCACAATAAAACCCAGTCAAACCAAGGGGCGAGATCCCGGAGAAGGACTATTCAGGTATTCCTGCTGCACCGCCAAAGTTCACAGTCAAGCACCTGCAGAGCACAAGTCTGCCTTCAAATAACTTGCTGTGTACTTTTTGTCTTATCTGAAGAACTTGCAGCTTCAGTCGGCTAACGCTGAACCGGGGCCATCGTCTCGATTAAAATAACAACGCTTTTAGAATTGTACAGGGGATTTGAGCATGACCAAATCCTCCTGGATGCATCCGAGGCAAACACATTGTGAATGGTACTTCCCTTACTCTGAATTTTTGTAGATTTGTGTGTGTTGACTCCTCCACATGAGCTAAATAGAGTGACAGAGTAGGGGTATGAGGCTTTACTCTTCAGGCAATCGCTCAAAGTGAGTTCATGCTACGGCGTTATTATTGCATAAAGTAGCAGGGATGAATCTACTCTTCACTCTTGACCAATCAGAGTGCAGAGGTAGTGATTAGAGTTCACATTAGACTGTATTCCCTCTTTCATTTAAAGAAACCCACAGGCATGTACATATATTCTAGAAATGCTATATGGTGTGGTAGAGGGTGAGGAAATGGACTTTTATTCCCTTTAGCTACATTTGATTTACTGTTCTCCTTAAGTGGCCACACTGTTTGAGAGATGTTGGTGTTTTCATAGCAAAACCCGAGGGTATTTAGATATATCATGTTGTAAAGTAACTGGACATTTAACATGCAGTCTGGAAGCCCAAGAGGTGTGGGGGGGTGCTTTACTCAAACCAAAGCTGTCATTTTCTCACCTTCACATCACGGTTGCTATGACGTCATGGCTGGTATCATTCGCAGAGATCAACTACAAAATGCCATGGTCCAAGTTATGAAAGGAGGGGCCATAGCAGGGTGATGCTAGATGGATAAGATTAGTTTGCAAATATTTAGTCACAGGGATACTTACATGTTTTTCTGGTTCAGCTGCAGTATTTCCTTCAGCGAGAAATTACTGTGCGTATATCAAAATCTGATCCAGGCTGGTACTGCTTGTCTTCATCAATCATCGAAATAGCCCACCAGATACACAAGTGCACAATGTGAGCTGTTTATCTGAGCACCACAAAGTGCAGTAGTACAAACTGAGTGAGAAACCATCAAATCCTTTAAGTTTTACACAATTAGGTAAATCCTAATTGCCAATTACTTTGATTTGTAATCCTAAAGGAATTTAATGGGTTCATTTAATGGTGCCATGGAGCATGATAGAGTATGGTAATTGGTTTTTATAAGAAATGTAAAAATCAAGGTGTGTCTGTAAGGTGGGCGGCGCCACTCATTTACCAGACCATTATTTGGAGGTTGAGGTAGCGTTTAAAAGAAAAGTTGCAGAAAAAACCTCAACCCTTTTCTGACAGATAAATATAGACCCGCATAGAGTTTTGAAGTGAGATGTTTTGAACTTGGCAGCTCTCCTCCTAATGATCATGCCCTGATGATGATGTGTTTATGTACATCTATCTTCAAGGGTCAAACTAAGACGTAAAAAAAGTCATACAGTTGCCCTTGCAGCTTTTTACAGCTGTGAAAGTGGACGTCTCACTCTTCCCATTCTAACAAGGTCGGAGCTGTCAGGGAAGAGTGAGGCCAGGGAGCTAATATACTCAGGCCAGGAGGAAGAGTCATTCCTCATACGTACAGCAGACGGAGGGCTGGAGGAGAGAAGAGGGAGAGGAGGGAGACACAGTGTGAGACCGAGAGAAGAATGGAGATGAGTGAGCAGAAGGGGAGAGGGGGAGATAAGGACAAGCCAGACACGGAAGACAGAGAGAAGAGGCAGCCAGATAATGGAGAACTTTAGCAGGGAGAGGGGGATGAAGAGCGGAGAGGAAAAGAGCGGCGCTGGCTGCCCTACCCTAGAGCAGTGCTGATATGACAGTTGTCTGAGGCCAAATCTGAGGCCAACTCATTCCACTGATAAATGCCTCTGGCTTTACCAGTCCTCACACTGAGCAATACATGCACCGAACTTTCTCTCTCTTTTCCCTTTTCTGAGAGGAAAACTCTTTATTTTTAGATTAGTTATATCTCAACTATCAATATAAATCCCATATAATTAAGAGCCCATTATTGGCTGATCTGTAACAATCATTATTCCCACACTGTGTTCTTTATCTTCGTAAGACCTTTAGAGGACGTTTATCTTTGTGACACTGGTCCAATTCAGGTGTGTTGGTAGAAGTCAGCAGCACTCATTCATATTTGCAGCTTATCATTTTTTGTGTTGGATTAGATGAATTCAGCTAATGGCTAATAAATAAAACTAATTATGCTTATGATAATGGGATGATAATTAGACATCAATTAGTCACTCACTGAGCAATGGGGACACTTTGGTGTTTCACAGACTCAAGAGAGAGAGAGAGAGCAACCTTAACCTACCTATGTCGCCTATGGGCTGATACTCACATTATGTCTACACTATCTCAATGTGCAATGGACCCATATCAAGCCTAGAAAAATAAGGTAATCAATTAAGTTAACCATGTAATTACGTTAATTAATTGCTTGTATACCCAGGAGTTTCCTATGGCTTGTGCTGTGCACCACATTATTGCACTGGCCAGTGATTAGATTACAGAGTTAGTAATGCTATTTGAGGCTTAAGTGTGAAAGCCTCAAAGTGGAGTCCCGCTGGTTGTTGTAAGCTTCAATCACAGAATTAACAATATAATGCATTCCACTGCATCAGCAGCACTATAGTGAGGTAGTTACGGGTAGAGCCAAGGGTTTAAATGGAATGAGATAATTTCTTAAAGCCAAGGCAACATGGAGGTTAATCTTTTTTGACAGAATTGTCCTAAAAATAAAGATTATATCACCACAATGTGCTTTTGGTTGCTGAATATGAAAAGCTACCTTTTGAAGAAAAGCAAAATTGCTTTGACATATCACAGGTGAGCACATAAGACACTTTGCTGTGTGTAGATAAACAGCTAATGGAAACAACACCGCAGGACTTTCAAATCTTTTAGACCCAGTGAAAAAAATGACAATGCTTTTGAGAAATGCATCAATGGCTTTAATGTTTTAATAACGAAAACCTCAAAATGGTGATACATTGTAGTTGAGGCACATTGTATCAGTGAGGTTTTCTGTAAGCGCTACTGGAAGCCATACTGTTCACACAAGGTAATGTGGGACAGCTTGTCTGATAATAAATACTATGCATCACTGGCAAACAGACATTAAAGGTCAAGCTGCATTTAAGATACATAACTTAAGATGTGAGATTATTCGAAACAATATGATGCAATAAAGAATTCAGAGAAAAAAAACACAAAATCTATACATCAGTTAGTGTCACAGAAGTCGTGTTGTCCTCACGGCACATTTTCATTTTGGCAGCACGATGGGCTCAGCTGCAAAGACACAATCTTGCATTAGGCTGAGTGCATCACAAGTGTTCAAAGAATGGCAGTTTGAAATTGTACTTGGACCCCGTTCACACATTTGCCTCAATAACACTGCTGATTCTGCAACTCAGAACTTCATCATTATGGATCCTGATTAGTGAAACCCAAAGTAAACAATTACTCAAAACCCATCATCTGTTTGTCATTTCATCTAACTGCCATTTAATTCCTCACAGGCTGAGATAAGCTGCAGTTGTGCAACACTGTCAAGAACCAAGAATAAAACATGAAATGTGAAGTTGCCATTATGTGAGCAACAGTTACTTACAATGAAAAGCTGCAACTTTGAAAGCAACCTGTGGATTTCACCAAACGATGCTCCTGTGAGACAAGCTGGCCCTGTGTTCCAGGTATAAAAACTTACTGTAAACATGGTTTTACATTGTAGATGAGGAAAGGTTACTGCCTGCAGAGCTCAGAGGATTACCACCATTTTGCACTTTCTTTAAGTTTGCCTTGACAGCCAAATGCATAAGAGAAAAGAAAATTGTACACTTCACAAAACATCTTTTATTTGTACATGTGCCAGGGAGAATATTTCCCTCTCAGCACAGTTAGTATTGCAACATTCCAACTGAAAATGATTTGTGTCAACGTAAGATGTACACACACACACACACACACACACACACTACATAATCACTTGTTTTCTAGTGATTCAGATTTGTCCTCCTCTGTTGCACTGCCAGTAATCTTGTGGTGTTTCTCCATGCAATACTCAAGATAAGAGGGCTTGTCATTACTGTAATGTGCTCTGTTTGAGCACCGTGCCACCGTACCAGACATCTTTGGTGTATTTTAACAGAACAGAAGGTGTCTCTGTCTCTCTTTCCAGTTTCCTCCTGTATTATAATGAACATGCTGACAGTCGAATTAGCATGGTGTCACTGTGGCATGCTTCACAGTCATGGGTGCACAGCTGTCCCAGACTGATAGCACACCCCACTCTGTTTAAGGATCATATTACAGGCAGTGAAACATGTAGGCTGGCACCTAGTGAAGTAGGCTAACTGCAACCTTATTTGGACTCCACTATTGTTTGGAATGGCTCCCTCACTGGTTTTTATCTGGTTGTTTTTCTCTGAATACATTTAATGATTTTTTAATGTTAGTGATAAAGTGAGAAGGGAGAGTGGAGAGGAAGGAAACAGTGCCAGAACTGCTTTTCATGATAAAAAAAAAAAAAAAAAAAAAAAAAAAAAAAAAAAAAAGGGAGATATTCCCTCAGTCCAGCTGTCTCTACAGAATTAGAGACACTTTATTTGCCAAGCACAGAAAATGTCCAGGGTTTTGTCTTGGTGGAATTGGTGCAGAGACAACTGACAGCTACATGGCTCTCAGTAGAGTGCATACTTCCAGAGCAGTGCGGTTGCCAAGGTATGCCAGTTTCCAAACATTCATTTTTACCAACTTGTTTCACATTAGGAGATGCACACATTTTCATGACTGTGCCTGAAATGATGAGATGAGATGACGACATGACATGCCTTCTCAAATTTTAGCCACGTTTACGCATTTTAACTTATGACTGTACCATGTAGACACTCTCCTCTACATTTGTTCAGCAGCTGCCCTTCCACCACTGGACCACATTTTGGGTGGTCATGTGTAAACTGGACACGAGCTCTCCAGCACCCCTATGTTATCCGATGGGGTCAATAAGCTGCACAACATTTGATGGTGTTACATGAATCCGTTTGGAAGTCAGATGCTTTTTTTTTTTGTCAGATTCCACCCCCAGCTGCTACATCTCCTTTCAGCCAATCAGTATGAAAAGGCTAACAGTTCTCTGTTGTCCCTTTGTCCAACCTTTCACAAAGTTTTATGCAAATCCAATGATAACTTTGTGAGATATCCTGTTGAAAAACTAACAGACAGATTTAATAAGGCTGAACCATAATGGAACATGAGCCCATCAGCGAGTTTCATGGCTTACAATGTGAGTTAAAGGAATCAAACACTAAAACTTGTTTTTTTTTGTTTTTTGTTTTTTAAAAAAAGGTGTTATGTGGTATTTAGGTTTTGTGTGAGTCAGAGGATAATATTAGCCTTCTATACATATTTACATATCCATTCATTCACACACACACACACACACACACACACACACACACACACACACACACACATGCACTGCTCTTTTTCTTGTGTTAAAAATCCAAAGTAGTTCAGCATCACTGCATGTTTTGTAGTGGTGTAAGGTAGGTCACTTCTTTGTAATCGAATAGATTTTATAACTGCTCCTCCCAACTCCTCCCCCTCTTCTGCTGCTCTTGACACCCAATGCATCTTTTTCTCATTTGAGTGCTGTCACACTTAAAGGTGGTTTTAGGGTTCACAGTGCATACTGTCATAGAGTATAAAGGAATAATGTAAGGCACACTGTTTGATAGATAAGAGACCAATAGTCCAAACTGATCAAAACATTCTCTTTTTAAGCATGTTTGATATTATTTGCAGATAGATTCTTCCCATGAGAGCACCAGCTTCAGTCCTGTACTGGGTCTTCTCTGCTCTACTCAACCACACACACACACACACACACACACACTCACACACACACACACACTTGCTCCATGCTTGGGGCCTGCACCTGAATCCTAGTACTGCAGGTGAGGGAAGTGGAAAAAATGTTCATTTTAATTGAGTCCCCCTGAGTAAGCTGGGGAGGCTCACCCATCACTCACTAACAGATGGCTCCTATTTTTAAACACAATCACTCGTGCGCGTGCACACACACAGACACACAAACACACACACACACACACACACACACACACACACACACACACACACACACACACACACACACAGTTTAGATGAACCCACACATGCACACAATAGAGAGAACTATTCTTTAATAGGTTCCCCTGGGTTATGATGTTTTTGTGGGTTCACATGCAGCACACAGCCATTTCCATAACCACATTCACATGTAAACACACGGACACACACTCCACACATGAATGCATGGCTGCATGCACAACAGCATGCGCTCTTTCTCACACATACACACATGTGCACAAACTTCAGCACTTTTTTCTCTTGTTTCCCCTCATTATTCTACAGTGTTATTCTAAAAATGTACACTGTGACGATACCTTCCTAAATATGAACCAAATTTAATGGGAAAACTGTTTTACTCACTCCACAAGCATATTGTGTTATAGCTGATCTATTTACAGACAAATCATAATTCCCAAGTGTTTGACAAAAGATGGATGTTGTTGTTTGAGAGCCTGGACTGTTCACAACCACATGTCAAACAGGGCAAAATTTGCAGAATTTTACTTTCTTTAATAAGAGTGAACTCAGAGATTTTTCCCCCCCTTTTTAACACTTAAAATCAGTTCATAAAGAGTGGTTTAATGCAAGTGTTCCAAAATGTTCTCCTTTTTATGCACTTTATTTTGTCCACTCAGCAAGCACTTAGTGAGGCAATAAAAAGCAAGTTTGTTGTTAGTGCCTGCTTCTTCCTCTCCACCTGATTTAGTGCAAGAGACATTTGTTATAGAGGAAAAGTATCTGTGTTAGTAAAAGCTGAGTAAGGACATCCATGCAGCATTGTTTTGGACTTTAACTTTATTTTACATGTTTCATTTTCAAATTATGTCTGATGATGATAATTTGGATATATTTTATAGTATCAAAAATGCACACTGTATATACTTTGAATAAATTCTAACTTTTGCTAAGTGTCAAAGGGTGTCTCTGACCTTGTGTGTGATTCAGATGTCAATCATATTAAGTCCTGCAGAATGACTGAAAACATTTTTGACACAATCCCAGAGCAGCACGCTGTGTGAGTCATGCATATATATCATATTAAGTCAGGAAGATTGACTTTGAACACTTTTGACACCAGTACTGCGGCAAAATGTGTGCAAAATAAACTACGAGAGAATACATTATTGATTGATTGTGAATAAATTTGAATTTAATTATTTTACCAGCTCCAAATTGAAAACACAAATTGTTCCTTGTTGTAATTTTTTTTTTTTTTGTATTTATGAGCCATAATAACTGACTGATAGAGACTTGTGACGGCCCTGGCCGTCTGTTCTCCCCAGGTTTCTTGGCTGTCTCGGTTTCGTTGTAGGTGCTGTGCCCGCCTATTTGCTGTGATGGTTTGTTTGTCTGTTGTGCCCTGCTCGCCTGGCTTCCTGTTTGTTGTGGGGCTCCGCCTGCCCTTGACAGGTGACCATCTGCACCTGTTAGGAGGAGCATAAAAGCCAGACTTCCTCAGAGTGCCGTGAAGGGTAAAATGAAGGAGAGAGCAAGGAGTGATATTGTGCCATATCACCGAGTGCAACACAGTAAAATTTGGTCTGTGCTTGCAGAAAAGGATCAATAGATGGTGTGCCATCATATGCCAAGACAAACCACTAGGAGTGCACCCAAGGGGCACCTGAGTGGATACCATCCCTGAATTATAGCGCCGTCTGCTGTAGCCCTCCAACATGGCAGCTCCAGTGTGTCGTACCTCATAGTTTCAACTGGGTCACAGAATGTGGCTCAACTTTCTTTTAATAACCTTGAGAGTGCTTGCTCTCCCTCTCTGGATAGCCAGGCCTCTCACACCCTCTTAATTGGTGGTATTTTGTCTCCTCCGTTGTTGAACCATACAACATAAGCTTCACACACGGATCTCTACCTCCACCACACGCTGACAAGGGACTTTACATCTCATAAAGTTTAAGTGTCTTACAGTTTACATAATATAGTTGCATAATATAAACTTATAGTTTACATAAATTTTTTTTTTGATGAACTGAGGTTAAAGATATGGACCTCCCTTGGTTTGAACGAGCTGCTCATAACAAAAAGGGCTCATCCAATTTAGCATCCACGTTTTTTAAACTAAAGTGAATTTTGACAGTTGGAAGCATGGTCGTGCTGATTAAAGCCTAGTTGTTGGTGGTGTAGAAACCTGTAAAATCAGGTTTTGGAGGCCCATGGTAGCTGGTGGTTTTGCTTTTGCTCAATGCTGGCTTGCTTTGCTTACTACAGATTAACAGGTGGTATGTGGTCGTACAGTGTGTGTATGTAGGCTAGGGGCTGGATGGTCCTCTCATTCTGGGTGGGGCATTCATTTGTTCTCCCAGTTAGGCTGTAGCAGCAGTTCCTTATCAGGAGGGATTGTTGAGGGTTTTTTTTTTTGTTTTTTTTTTCAGTGTTATTTTTGTATGTTGTTCATGTGGTTAGTAGCAGTTGTCTCAGGGGGATCTTCCATATCAGTTAGCCTTCCTCAATACAAGTGGGCTCTAGGTGTGTTAATACTCACCACCGGTACCAATACAAAGACAAAGGTGGAGCTAGTTCGATCTGGGTTAGCCAGTCAATCCTCTCTATAGTTTTGCACTGTGTGAGTCACTGTTTTTTGGTCTCAGGTTGTGCTCTAGGTAAAGGGTTTTGGCTGGGAGCTGTACTAGTGTTTGTTTACAGCATGTCAGCTGAACTTAAAAGTCCTTTGGTTGCTGAGTTTTTACAGCTGTCTGTGTGAAGAACATAGACTCAATTTGCAAAGATTGAGCTGACATAGGTATTCATTTGGGCTGGAAAAAAACTGACAAAATGCCTAAAAAGCCTGAACTGAGGGTCATTGTTGAGGGGATGGCAGTGTCACTTTTTTGGGGGGGACTCGAACAAAGTAACCTTACTTTGTTCGAGTCCCTTTGAATGTTACAACAGTAGCCTCAGAAAACAGAGCAAAAACATGAGGTAAAAGTCATCAGGAAGCTAAGTCTCCATTCATCTTGCCAATATTTGATTTTTAAACTACCAGCTTTGCCAGTATTCAGGTTAGGTTGTGTGTCAGGTATACTATATGAGTGGATACTTATCATTATTATCAAGGTGACCTCCAAAAAAATGTTCAGGATCTTGTGAATAGACAGTTGAAAATACTATTACAGTTGTCCAGGATTGGTATGAAATATTCCCCAGTGAATTTGACCAAATTCATCATAACAGATTTTAATGTAGTATCAGTCGCTTGATGAGTATTTACTCTCATTACATCATCTGCCCCACTCAGAATCACACTGCAATTATGAAAACGCAAAATGCAAAGTATACCACCATGCTTGGACAGCCCATTTCAGCAGGTGCATTCCTAAATCTGGTCTATTCGATTCTGTCATTTTTGATTGGTTGGTTTAAACTGCTGTGACAGTGACAAGCTTTGATTTGAAGGTGAAACACTAAGCATCACAGAACCAACATGCCGGTCTAAGCTCTGCTGAGTAGCGCTTGAATCCATACCTCTGCTAAACCACAGAAGCCAATGGGAATTACACAGCAAAAACATTCTCCATTGCTTGCCAGTGTAGTCACCGCCTGAGGAAACAAGGCCCAGACTGTTTTTAGATTGCCCATCCAGTACAATTTTCAGGACAGCTCTTTCACTTCATTAGCGGAAAATATTCTTTAAAAAATTGTGAAGTCTCATAGAAGAAACTGTTTAGCACCCCCTTGACCCTCTCCAATTGCCATATTCCTCAGACAAAGGGACAGATGATGTCATCATTTGACTCCTGAACTACTTTTACATGCATTTGGAGAGCAATAAAACACATAAGACTTGCCCTATAACTCTTCTCATTAGCATTCAGTGCAGCTTGCCCTATGCTTCCTGCCGAAAGACTAAAAGAGAACTTGGGACTAGATAATAAAATTATCATTCAGACTTTCACTGGAAGATCCCAGATGGAGTGGCTTAGCAACACTCTGAAGCACAATCCACTTGCAAGTCACAATCTGATTTGCTCTCATCTGTGTTGTATATCTTGTACATGGACATATGCTGGAGCAAACACCACATGTAGCTGCTGAACATGGTTACGACTGAAACTGTTTGCAGCAACTCCATGGAGACAGGAGAGGACATCAGATCCACACTCAAGGCATCACATCTCAACCTCAAGCATGGAGAACAGATCTGTCATATATATGGGGCTTTTATGCAACATTGGAAATTAAATGTGAATATCTCTAAATACAGCACAATTAAACATTACACAGCTGATAGAATGAAGCAGTAGATTTGATGCCTTTTCATGTTCTGTTCTATTGATCATGTGGTTTTGTACCTTACTTGAAATTGCAATGTGTTTGAAGCCTTGACCTTTTGATCTCTATTGATCTTAAAGTCATGTTCCATGCCTTTTGATTCACATTTAGCTTTAAAATCAGGTTACAGCAACACATTTGCATTTGGATACCTACTTTGTACCATACATAACTCTGTGTATTGACACATTGACTACACAGAAATCATTTGCGTGGCTCTTTGATCTCCCATCCACACCGCCCACCCCCCTCACTTCGAGCCTTTGACATTGCTCTGCTCTTGAACCGGTCTCTTGGACACTGTTAGAATCAGTGAATGCAGAAAATGACATTCAGAGGCAGATAGTGGTTCAGGCAGCTTTATGTTGTTTTTAAGAATATACAGAATGCAGCAACAACACAAACTAAATTACTACTGCCAATCAGCGCAGGCTAAACTAATTATAAGAGGAATAACACTATTCCGGGCCACAATTTGAATGGCAGTGTCGTTATGTTTATGCTTAAAGTCCATTTTTGAAATGATGTCTTGCAGCTTGAAAATTAATTATATATTCTACATTGTACAATTTCCATATAAAACACATGCTCAAAAACTGCCCACTGCCTTGTTGTGGTCCAGTTTAGGATCCACTGCGCAAGTGTGAAGATGACTACTATGCAAACACAAGGAGAATTTGGTCCCTTTGCTGTTGTCCTAAAATTCACAACTAACTGGATTCTGATGAGCGTACCAACACTTATATTAAAATCAACACCTGAAGAGGCTGGCAGGACTCAAAAACAAACAGCTAATTTATATAGTTAAATGCTGCTGTTGAGTCACAGGATTAGCTACAACTAGTGAGAAAGCAACAAAAAGGTACTGAGACAAAGTTCATCAAAAGACTTAAAAAAAAAAATCTTAATTGAGTGGCGAGGAACAGCGTGGGTTCTTGTGACGACATCAACAAGACGACCCAGCAAATTCCAAATGAGCACAAGTGGTTTAAATAGGCCAGGCAAGTTAGCAATGAAGCAATCAATCAATTACAGTCACCGGTGAGTGCTCCACTTCAACTCATGTGAGATCTGCCTGTGTTACTGGAAATTATCGGCCCTTTGGACAAAACTCCTACTTTATGTTATTACAGCTGTTTCATGGTGTTCTGGATGCTTATAAAGTGTGCATGTTTTTGTTTGTTTGTTTGTTTTTCACCTCATTGCATCTTTAATATCACTGTAGACATTTAAAAAAATCAGGTATCCAAACTAAAATTTCTTGCTAACCTACACTGATCCGAATATGGAAGCTGACACACATATCTATCTGTTTTTCTATCTATCTATATGCACAGACAAAGGCGTTACGGCACACACACAAACACTCGCACATACAGTATAGCGGCTGATTTAAACTGGGCCATCCATGGCCTGGGAGGGAGAACTAAGCAGGACAGAAGGTACAGCAGCCAAATGGAGAGGTGGAGAGGCCAGCGGGCTGGTGTGAGCGGGGAGAAGGGGAAGAAATAGGAAAAAGTGAAGTGATATGGGAAAGAGGGACATGAGAAGGGAGAGAAAGAGAAGAGAAGGTTATGCAGCCCCTTCAGCTGTAAACTACCTTGACCTCAAGAGTTTCTTTCTCATCTCTCAGAGGCATGAAGTTCTGCTCCTCTGTGGCTAAAATGTGCAGATACGCTCCACTGCATTGCCCGATACTGTAGAATTCTGCTTACACGTTGAGATGATTGTATCCTCAATTATTCCAAAAATTTGAGTCTGGAAGTCTGGAATGTCTTCATTTCTGTAAAACAAAAAACAAAACAAAACAAAACAAAAACAACAGTGTGATGCCTGACCAGCTGCAAATATCAATTTGTTGGCGTGAAACCAAAACAAATCAAACACCTTTTGCTGTTGGAGAGTAAAATTTATTATATTGCATTTACATTCTAGTGTTATTTATATCTAGACATCATGTCAAGATCATGTCTCTGTTAAAAATGGCAAATATGTTAATATTGAAAAATGTGTACTTACAATTTATTCTGCAAACCAGCAGGGATAAAACTGTGCTGGATTCTCCTCTTTCTGCCAATAAATCTTCCATCTCTTTGTCTTGGCACAAGGCTTTGAGCATTGAATTGCTAAATCAAACAGAGTCAGGACTAAGCTTATGGCTGTAAATGAGTGAAATGTCCTCACATGATGCTGGAGCATGTCTGCTCTCTAACAGCATTTGCAGTTTGGCTTCTAATCTTAAAGTGTATTACAGAAGTCAAACAATAGGTGTTTGCTTATGGTCCAGCGCTGGGTCCTTTTTGGCTCATCTTAATGGCACATCTTTAATAAATATTTATAGGGGGCACTGGGGGATATTAAAAAACATTACTTTGACACATGCTAAGATCGCTTTATTCCCATAGAGATAGAGATCTATGTAGATTTATCTAGGGAGGAAGAGAACAAAAGCAAAGCAGTCATTTGTTTGGTGATGGTAGGCTAACAGATGACTTTGGCAAGGACATATTTGATGGACAATTTGCCTCAAGTAAGAGTATTTTGTTTTTTAGTAAGAAAATAGCTGAATAAATGCTCGGTCTCTCTCTCTCTCTCTCTCTCTCTCTCTCTCTCTCTCTCTCTCTCTCTCTCTATATATATATATATATATATATATATTTATATATATATATATATATACACCTGTATTCACTATTCAAAGTAAATACAGCTACAACGGCTTCAGAAGGTATTCAGGTTCCTTCACTTTTCTCACACTTTGTTATAGATTTAATTTAAAATGGATTAAATCATCACTTCTCTCTACAGATTTTCAATGGGGTTCAAGTCTGAGGGCTTTGGCAGGGCCACTCAAGGACATTCACAGACGTGTCCTGAAGCCACTCCAGTGTTGTTTTGGCTGTGTGCTTCAGGTCATTGTCATGCTGAGAGGTGAATCCTCAATCCAGTCTTCTGCAACGTCTTTGTGTTTAACTCTGTTCATTGTTCCCTCAGTCCTGACCTCACCAGCATCCCGGTAGCATGATGTTGCTACCATTATACAATCAGCCCGGTGGTGAGCGATTCCCGGGTTTTGCCAGATAAGTTCATTTTGTCAGACCAAAGAATCTTTCTCCTCATGCTCTCAGAGTCTTTTACATCGTGTAAAGGTCCTTCTTTTCCCATTTGGATGGTCAGCTCCTGGGAGACTCTTGGCAATTCCAAACGTTTCCAAACATTCAATTCTTTAATATTTAAGGATAATCAAAGGAAACAGGATGCATTTCAACTCAGTTTGCAGTATCGTAGCAAGCGGCCTGAATCCTTACATACACTAGATATTTCAGTTTGTTTTATTTTGAATACATTCACAAATATTAATAAAAAAATATTTATACAAATGCATCTCACTTCATCACTGTGGGGTATTTTGTAGACTGATGGCAAAAAAGTTTAAATATTACTGTAATCCATTTTAAATTATGTCTATGGAAACAAAGTCTGGAAAAAATGAAGGGTCTTAGTACTTTCTAAAGCCACTGTATACGTAAGGTGAATAATTACCATGTAAGTATAATCAGAATTTATTTTCTAATGATGTTACATGTGCCAAAATATGACAAGATCACTGTGGCATACCTTAAACCTTCTCCTGAAACCAAATCACAGATGAAGCGTCTCAATTCCTGATTAAATAAGCGGGTCCTGTTGAAGGACTTAATTTCACTATTATTATTCACTATTATTACTATAGCCTAAATTCATTATTGAATTCACGAGACGTTGTTACAACACAAAATGATATATTTTCACATGCTTTAATCTCACCACTTTGAATCTATTTGCCAGTATTTATATCTGACACAAACAAAAATATCTTTTCATACCAGGATGCCTACAGCAAAAACACTTCAAACTGAGGCCCCACAGATTAATGAAAGTTCAGGCCCCAGAAAATGAAAAAGTTTGAAAACTCCTTAGTTAGAAATTGTGCAAACTCTACTGAGATGTATCTCAAATTAATCATAAAAAGCTGAGCTAATAAAAAGAGAAACAGGAAAAATGAGGGGACACCTGCACGCGGTGGTGGCAGTTTGAGGTGAATTACTGTCCTAATCCTACATAATAATGGCTCTTCTTTTGGGAGTTGGATGTAGCCTATAGTAATCTTTTTGAAACCCTTTCCTGTGTCACGACCAGTCTGGGAAATAAGATCTGTAGCTGCAGGTTTGAAATGCAACACAGTGTGAGAACAAAAAAAGGAGCAAATGTGAATTTCAAAGCCATTCACAAGACAGATATTATTATTGATTACCTAGACAGAAAATTAACATCAAATCAACCTAGAATCAATGTTAGAGCTTCACTCTTGTACTCACTGTATGGACATTAAAATCTGACACTGGTTCAGCTGCTTGTTGCGTATTGATATGACATCATTACAACACTGAAAATTCACTGAAAAAATATCAACATGCTTTCAGTTAAATTTCAGTGATCTTATTGGTTGTTCAAATATTGAATGAATGTTAACATCAATCATGCTTTTTCTACTGCAAGGACTCTTGGCACAGTGCTTACAGAGCATCGTGCCATTTTCAGCTCTGTTTAAAATGTTTAAAAAAGGGCATTGCATTGAAACATTTTATTTGCTTCCTAGTTGCACATTTTATGTCACAGGGGAAACATTGGATGCATATACCAGTTTGTGAAAAAACAAACAAATAAATTCAACAAAATTAAATAATCCTTCTCCTTGGGCCAAGCCAGCCCGTTTATCTGCAGATGCTGCTCAGGATCATAACTGGTGAGTTTTGAACAAAATCTGCAAAAGTGTACTCTGTGGTTCTCTTCCTTCTCTGAAGAACATTATGCACATCATCACACAACTGTTGGCAAAAATAATGGGGAAAAAAAGTTACTCAAAGAAGTTACTAAACTGACACTAGTGGGAGAAATGGCTTGTTTGTATCATTTTTTTTTTTTTTTCTGTTTTCATGTTTGGCTGTAACTTCTCATGCTGTGTAAATGTGTGTGTGTGTGTGTGTGTGTGTGTGTGTGTGTGTGTGTGTGTGTGTGTGTGTGTGTGTGTGTGCTTGTGTGCTTGTGTGTCTGTGTGTCTACACCTTCTGGAGAGGCACAGAGAGGAAATCTACTGTAAACTAACAAACATCGGCAACCATAAGCTTTTAGAAAAGGAAATGTTTTGGTTTGCTGGAAAGGGTTTGGGCTTTTAAATTGGCAGTGGCAGTGGGACTCTGGTTTCTGTCGGGACTGTAGAGGCTTGGACTTGAATGTCAGACTTTTGCTAACTTTGTTGATGCAGCAGCTTTTCCATATATCACAAGTGCAGTAACATACCAAAAGTTGGTGTCAAACTACATGCTTTTAATGAGACTCTAAATGTGCAGAGCTGTGCAAAGTGTAACTTTAATGATGTGGTTGTATCAGAACTTTCCTTGTGTGTCTGCCTTCCATCAGCTGCCTTGACTCAGGCATTTTCACACTCTGATTAGAAGAAACTATATAATGTACATGTCCAGCTTCTTGGTACCACTACTGTCCTCTACCCATCTGTCTAGAATCAACAACTTACTGAAAATTGTCTCAAATTCATTTGGCTGTGAATACATCAGTAATATCCCATAATAATAATAATTAAAAAAAAAATCAGCATTAGCCTTAAGTATACATTGTACACAGTCATTTAAAGTGTATGAATAGACTGATTTTCTCTTTTAGTGGTTATAAAGAAGGAACAAGAAACCTTGGTTATATGTGTGTGTGTGTGTGTGTGTGTGTGTGTGTGTGTGTGTGTGTGTGTGTGTGTGTGTGTGTGTGTGTGTGTGCGTGTGTGCGCGCGCGCGCGCGTGCCTCTCCAAGAGATGCAGGTGAAAAGAAACTGACCCGGACATTACTCAGACAGACATTTGAAAGATGGAAATATGACCCATTCATTTTTAAAGCTTACCAAAAGATCTGTGGTTAAAATACTGTTATGTATTAATAATATATTCAACCTGTACTTCTTTGTGAAGTAACCTTGTGAAAGAGTTTAAGCTTTTAGTTAAGATATTCCAACAATATAAATTGATAGAAAAAGCTCATACCCATATGCTTCTGTGCATGGATATTAGTAAAAATAAAAAACTAAAAATCATATTTAAGTAAATTTGTGCAGGGACAGGTATAACCAGGAGCTCATCAGAATTGGCTTACAGATCAGGGCCAGTAAGACAAGACACAGTCTTGTTGAAAAAAAAAAAAAAAAAAAAAAGTTTCTGGTCTTACTATTTCTCACCCTGCTATCTTTAACTCTGTTATGATACTGATCCGGTCTCTTCTTAACACACTGTTGTCAGTGCAAATGATAAACAGTGCTAATGTGTTTTATGCACTCCATGTTGTCACATAATGTGTGAGAAGCAATGACAAATGCCCGCAGCCAGTAGTGAAAAATACCCGGAGTCAGAACAGACACTTGGCAGCAAGAGCTACATAATTTTGTCTGTAATTTTGAGACAGCTTTTCTTTTTCTTTCTGTATTTTTTTTTTTTTTAAGAGAAACACTTATTCTTCAAAACACAAAGAAACTCTCGGTTAATATAAGAGACAAGCCATTACTTGAGTTGTAGCATTAAGCTATAAATTTGCCTGCTGTGCATTGTCTCCACACTGTTGTTGACCAACAGATCTCCACAAGCACAGGTTTCAGCACTTTGTGGTGCTGTGTGATACTTTGTGACAACAATTAGGATTCAGCAAGATTCATTACATCAAGATGCAGTTCTTGATGATGTTCACCATCTGCTTCATATTATAGGATACACTTGCAGGTCAGAGAGCCCCATTGCCACATTCTCTCCAGAGATGCTAAGAGGATATTTCACTGTCTGTGAGGGATTGATTATGGTGTGTGCTCCACAATATGGGCTTTGGTAAAGGCTTCATTTTCATAATTCAGGATTTGTGTGTTAACTTCTGCGCAGTAGTGCTGACAGGCAATTTGTGCTTGCTCAGGTTCCACGTCTCTAGGCTCTCCCTTCAGGCTTGTACTTTGTCTTCTCTATTACTTGCTTTATCTATGGAGCCCATTGCCCAAGCAGTATGACAGTCTGTGGGCCACCAGCCAATCACCATCTATGAGCCTTCCCATTTTGTCTCTCTTTATGCTGATGACATGTTGATTTTCCTGCCCAAAGGTGCATTGTGTTATGTGTATCTACCCGGATGTTTACTGTCATTGTTCTGCTGATCGCACATAAATCTGCTCAGTATGCTTTGACTCAGGTATGAGGGGGCTGGCTGACACAACTAACAGTCATTGTTTTCTTTGACAACTATTGAAGAGAGTTCCCCTCCCCGAGAGTTTCCCCTTTGTAGTGGATGTTTCAGCTTGGCCATTAATCAAATCATATCTGTGAAATGTCTCAAAAGTTTGCTGAAGCTAAATGCAACTCATCCATCACATTACCGAAAGGCTTCATATGAAAGAGATGTAGACATTTTTCTTCTCTTTTCCTTGTCAATGGGAGATTTGATCTATATGCAAAGTTATGTTCCCTCCGCACTTGATTAGCTGGTGGGGTCCTTGAGAAAGAGAGTGGGGGGATGAAAGGGAAGAGAAGAAAGACAAAGGGGCAGAAAAATAGTGGGAGCTATAAGCGGTAAAGAAAGCTAGAAACTGAGAGGTGGAGGGAAGAAGAGAGAGATAGAGGGAAAGACAGATGGGGGGGTGAAAGGGAGACTGGGCTTCGTGCAGATAGCATCGCTGTGTGATAGATTCCTGTGGAGACTAAATTGGGCATGTGGGCTGAGAGGGAATCAGGCTAAGTCCTGACTGACAGGCAAGGAGAGCACTTATCAGTGAGTATAGAGAGGGGAAATTGGACAACTCTTGAATGGCTACATGATAAAGCCGCTCATTTGTGTATGTCTCTCAAAAGGCACAAAACATGGTAATCGATAATTCTTTTACATCGGAGTCCAAGATGTTAATAACACGGTCTTCAGACAGTCACTTGTCAACTATCGTCCTCCTCCAGGTGTCCTTTGAGCTAACGCACCTGCCCCCATGTTCACCTTGCTCCCTCTCACTGTCTCTTTCTTTCTAGCAATGATCCACCTCCCACTGTCTTTGCTCTCTGTCCCAAAGAACTGGCTTTAAAAGCTCCAACCAGATGGCTCAAGAAAATGAATGGTCATGTGCTGGCATATATGTGTGTGTGTGAGTGTGTGTGTGTGTGGTGACACATTCAGGGTTAAGAGGAACATTAGTGAGAAGTGATTTGACATGCTGTTGGTGAATCTCACTCATTCATCTCTATCTCACCATCTCCTCTTCACTCCTTCAGTCTTGCATTGCCTCTCTATCTTTCACATGAATATGCATTAAGTTCTCAAGCAGGGGTATTTAAGCGTGCTTTCTGCTGTGTCTGGTGCTTAGAGGTGAACTGTGGAGCTAGAGAGAACAGTAAGGATATTGTATGCGCTGTTCCTTTACTGACTGAAATGAATTATAAGTCTTCCATAATAATATTACTTTACAGAGTGACTAAAGAATGTAATGAATTATTTCTCATACTGGCTGAACTGAGCTTAATTCTGAATAATGAGTCATAATTGAATTATGCTTCAACTCTTTTTGATACTGGGAAGCACAAATCAAAGAAAGGCAGCAATTATGGTGTCACTCTACTTAATCTCTTCCATAAGATGAGGGGAAAGAAAAATATTGTAGTCAAATGTAACCTTTGCATTACTAAATTGCTAAATGAGCATCATACCGCATTTGCAAGAGAGGCAAAAGTCAAAGCAATATGTCAGCCTGCTCCTCATGGAAAGTAGGCTAACTTATTACTTTGATTGAACACTAACATGTCATAAATAATGTTAATCTCATGACCCCAACTCGACTCCATATCTGACATCCAAAAGATCATAGTAGGGCAAATGTCCATATATAATTAAGTGCTTTTATGTGTGAATCTGAGTCTGTTAGTGCCACCTGTATGTATCTGTATGTGTATGCCAGTGTGTTGTGCATGGTAAACAAAGTAAAGTTTGCTGTGGCCAGAGGTGTCATGAGAATTGATTTATCATGATCCATAAATATGCGGTATAGATAAATGATAAAGAGAATTCATGGGGCATATTTCTCCAGAGGGAATTAGCTTGTCGTCTATGTCACAGTCATATTAATCACCTCAGGGAGGAAGAGTGACAGCATGATAGTTTCATGAATTAATAAAGCTCTCGCTATACAACAAAGCCTTCTGGTTAATTCAAACAAGGTCATAACTCAGTTGCTTTTGTTTGCAAGAAGTCTTGCACGCACAAATGCATGCATGTGGCCACGCACGCATGCACACAAACATACACACAATGACCTACACACACGCTCACACACACACACACACATACACAAACTAGCAACTACTGCAATTATGCAGCATTTCTCAGGGAGGAGACACCACAATGTTAATACTTATGCGACTATACCCTATGTTAATTATTCAGAAACAGTGGGGAGGTGTAGAGCTCAGTGGTCTACCCATTTTTTAATAAACAGCCCACCGCTGAGCAAAATCATATCAGTGTGATTGTGTGTGTTTGTGTTTGTCAGCGTGTGCATGTGTGTGTGTACACATACACCGCCCACAGGTCAAAGAACTCTACTTGCAAAGAGTGTACAAAAAATATTCAAGATGCATTTTTTACTCTGTAAAAAAGAGATCCAGTTTAATTACATAACTGAATTCACCTGTTATCTTGGTGAAATGAATACAAAACACATTGGAATGCATTTTGAATTCTGAATATTTGATTAATTACATTGCATTTTTCTTGTGCTACAAAAGGAGCAACAAGAACAAGAAATGAGAAATGAAACCCCTCATTTGCAAAGTGTGGTGGGAGTCCCATAGATGGAAGCATTGAGCTGCACTTCACAAGTGAGGGAGAGAAAGCAAGGATGCCTCGTACCCCATGCTTAGTCACTCGTTTTCCTTCACTGCCAGTGAGTGTACAGTATACTCAGCCCTCTGCTCTGAATGGGTTCACCTCACTAAGCAGCCCATGTAGTTGGAATGCTGTCCAGTCCCAAGATTCAAGCCCTGCCTGCACAGCATTCAGCACTGCATCTCCTAGTCAATAATATCCCAGTTACAATGTTGTGATCATATGTAAGGACACAGAATATAGCCTTTCCAAAAGTGCATTACATCGTACCAATAACTTAATTTGTAGGCTGTTCTGATGCAGGCAAAAGATGTAAGAGACGTGTGAGGCATTTGAATCATGCAGTTTTCCCCACTTTTAAGACAATGGATATCAAAGCTGAAAGGCATTTGAACTGATTTTATGTCACCATGATTAATTTCCAGAGTTATCCATAATAGAATATTGCAGTAAATGGCAGTGCCCCCTGAATGATGTAGTTTTCTTGTGCATAATTATGTATAACATTTGAAGTTGGATGTCACAAAAAGCTGGTAAGATGCTGGCAAGATGATATTTAGAAATATCAGCTTGCTAGCATAGAATGTCAGCAATGGGTAAATACAAATTAACATTTCCTATGGTGTTGTGGTAGATTTAAGGGCATGCCATGTTGAAAAGCTTGAACTTAAGGCTGGCTCCTATACATGTACCAGTGACTGCTGAAATCACTATCTTGACTGACACGTCTTAAAGTTTGTCGATGACTCTGTCATAAGCCAGTGTCAAAATGGATGTTTGGATTCTGCCTGTTCTCAATGATTTTGTTCACTGGTGTGACAACTGCTTCTTACAGTTGAATGTAGCCAAAACAAAAGATGTGTAAGGACTTCTGGGGGCAGCCAAACATCACCAACCAAACCCCCATCAAAGGGCTGGGCAGTTAGCATTGATGTGAGTGACTATCAGAGCACTATTAGGTATATTATTGGAAGTATCTTTAGCAACCCTCATACTTTGATCATGGACTACTACATACCACAGTGACATATTAAAACAGTTTTTATAATTTTCAACATTGTCAGAAGTGTAGTCATGATTGCAATAGGACATAAATGTATCCATAATATGACAGTGCACTCCTCTTTGACTCAAGAACCTGAACAACAGTTTACAAAAGAAACCATATGCAAGTTACACAAATATGATAGCTCCTTCTATGCGCAAGTGGTAAATTAACAATGCCTAGTACAAAATCAGTATTATATAGTGCCAGGTGTACCAGAACATCACCTACTGGTTGGATGTTAATTTTATGACAGTGGATTGCAGGTGAGGTTGACGTTTTTAGTGTTTGATATGGTGAATGAAGAGAGGCAAGCTGTGGCCCACTCGACATTCCATATGCTAGCTCGCTGAACAGCCATTGTCCAGTCAGCCGGCACTCAACAGTAAAAGAGGAAAAGTCCATCAAAAAGCTCCTTTCTTTCCTTTCAGTTATGTCCCACAATCACCAGATCTGAGGAATTATACCCACAGATATCAGTAGACGGCTTGCCTACTAATCATAGATAGCTGTCCGTTAATTCCAAGTATAGCAATTGTATTATAGTTTAAATTAATATTGTGGAGTCACATATTTTAAAGACAATGATTATTATTTTGTCCCCGAAACTAACAACTATCACAATAAATCTATCCAGGAGAGTTGCAACTCTGTTGACCACACGGTCATGCTCATTGCATTGTTCACTGGGTAAAGAACAGTACCCCTTTCCCTTTGGCCTTGGAATGGAGAGAAAATAAATTCACTCCAACATTTACAATACTCAATTCCTGTGGACAGTTGGTCACAATTATCGAACAATTTGGAGCATACTCTTGAATGCTTTTTCTTCTTCATTGTCTTACTTTTCCTCTTATCATCTGATCTTGCTTTCTGAATGCTACAACCACATTTTGCCCTAACCACATTTTTCCCTTATCCTTAACATAATGAAAAGCAGATTTTGTGTCTTGAAAACTATCCCTGTCTTTCACTCTAAGTTAAACATGCCTGTTCATGGGTCTCTGCATAGAGGGAAGCACTCAACTGATATGCTGTGGATCCCTAAGTAAATACAGAGATGTCATCCAGAGTGGGGGGAGCCAGAGAGTTAACATAACCTTCACTCTAACCATAGGCCTACAGTGAAAATCAGTTGAAAACAACTTCACCCCCAAACAAATACATCCCAGTTCCTCTCACCAAGTTTCAGTAATTTAACTTTTAATTTAAAGCAAATAACATCATTTTAGTCCAATGGTAACTACTTGAGTACCGCTATTTTAATATCTTTAGATGATGATGATACGTTTATTCATTAGGATAAACTAGCACAGACATCAGTGCTAAAATAACATTAGCTAGCAATGTCCAAAAAATCAAGCAAGGGAGTAAGACAAATGAAAGTCAGGGTTATTTAATTTTTTTTTTTAATGACAACGCCACTGCTGGATGAAAGAACAACCCCACCTAACCTTACTTTATTTAACATGGGCAAGCGCAATCCAGGCGCAAGGCCAACACACTGCATGCTGGAGTGGGAGCCAGCTTGGCTAACAGACCCAAAATACAAGCGGTAGCCCTACAAAATGGACCTTGGTAAAACGGCAAGGTCGAGTCAATGCTAATGTAACATTCCAGTAAATTAGTAAATTCACTAATAGACTCTCTGTCTGCTGTTGATAACTAATGACAATAAGAGGAACTTACAGGGTGAGCCCCTCTTTTGTTGCACATGGAGTTTCACCCCATGTCATAATATGCATTGCATTTAAATTGTTTGTGCATGATATATTTCGTGTCATACAAGGGATCATCAATAATTTGTGGCCTAAGTTTGAAGGAGCTAAACAGTTTTCTATGAATTTGCCTGCAACAAACTCCAAATGTCCAAGGTGTCAGCTTTTTGGGTCCCAAAGTTTCCTGGACCTGATCCAAAACAAACTCGGCACAACATGTCAAAGGACAATGTTGCCACTTTTGAGGTGGATCCTGAGAGTTTTCTCCATTGTTATGTGACCATGGATGGGACCTGCCTCCATCACTTCTAACCAGAGACAAAAGAACAATCAAAGCGGTGAAAACACCCAGGTTCACCACCTCCCAGGAAAGCAACATGGTTATGTCTGCAGGCAAGCTGATAGCCACCATTTTCCACCATCGTCTCAAACACATCCTGTTCTCCTGATTTGGCACCCTCGGACTTCTACCTCTTCTTGAAGATGAAAAAGTAACTCTGTGGTCGCCATTTGCCTCAGATGATGACTTCCTTGATGTTGTGAATCACTTCCTACCAGCCCCAGATAGCAGCACTTGTCAACAATCCACAATGCCTCAATATTAATAATTTAAAATTTTAAAGTTTCATTTTTGTCAATATGGCGTGAGTACATTTATATCTGTTTATAAACAAAAGATGATGGGAGCCAGTTCCACATGGATGGTTAGTGGATCTACACTTTGAGAAGTTATTTATTTTCTACATTGAAATTGGTTGTTGATTTTAAATTTATTTTCAATGACAAAGTGTGATATTTGTTATTCCAGTGTGTTTTAAAGGAAGAGACTAACCAGGCATGTGTAGCTCTCTATTCTTTATTTCTTTATTACAGAGAAACACACTGCTGCTATTGTTGTTTATGAACTTGGCTTTAGTAAAGAGTACTTTAATGTACTTTACTCTTGTCCTTAAATACCCCTCTTTGAATGTTTTATGTACTGAGGTTTATTTCTGTACACAGTACTATATGAGCAGCTTGTTGCACTTACAAAGTCAGAAGACCTGAATATACAAGATCCAGTAGAGAAAAGACTGTTTACTTTGCTCTTGAGCTTTTAAATTCTCATTAATGCAATTCTTTTTTTTATGGGAGTAGTCAGGAATAAAGACCCCAAATTTTAGTTTATGTCCTCTGGTGTTCTTTTCTCAGGCTACACATAATATATGATTTTTTTCTTACCACCACAGTTGGCGGTATGGAAACACTTACAAAACCCAAAACATAATTGTTAGCAATTTTCCATAGCTAGATAGTCGCTGTCCCATCACTTCCAGGGCAAACAAGCGGCAGCACAGCTGGAGAAATGCTATTGTTTTCTAAGCCTAACAATTACCCAACAATCCCAAGATAAGCTTAATTAGCCCTTTATGTATTGTAGACAATCAATATGACTGTTACAGCTTAAACAGGCCTTCCAGACAGTCGGTATGACTGTTATAGTTTGGCTATAACAGTTGCTGTCATTATGCAATATTCAAAACCCTAATTTGAAATAATTAAGTTAATGTGTTGAGCATTTCATAGGAATTATGTATTGCTCAGTTGTAACTGAGTGCAATATGCTGCTAAAGAGGCATACTGCCTTGCTATTTTCCTGGAAATGCTCAGGATCAATTTAATTAGTTGTCATTGCCACAATTCCACAAAAATTACAATGATTCCGCATTTTCACATCCAGTGTGTATGTGCATTTCATTTCCTGCTAAATGAACAGCCATTTAAAGAAAGAAAAATGTGTTCTGGTGGAGCCTAAATTGCAATCAGAAGGTCTTCCAGAGAGCACAAATACATTAATCATTTCTATGTGTGTTAACTGTGTTTAAATGGGGCCCAGTTCTAACTAGACTTGGCTAACACACATATACAATTCTGATGTGATTGTGTGGTGTGTTTCATTGTCACATGGAGTAAAAAAACAAAAAAACAAATCAAAACAAACAAACAAACAAACAAACAAACAAAAAAACAGGGAAGTCACAAAGCAACATGGAAGAGAGTCTGCAAAAGGAAGCAGAAAATAGTTGGATACTGAGGGCTTAATAAAAGATAGGCCGATAGCAGCTGAATGAAGTAGTGAGAGTACTTTCCAGGATCAGGCTGCACTTTTTTACAACAATATGTCACAGCAGTCCCATCTATAAAGATTTCTTAAAAACACCATGGCAACAGCATAAAAGCTGGACTCCTGCTATCAGACTCACAAGCAGGGGGTCTCTTGACAGTGGTGGCAGCATTTAGTCAGCTCAAAGAGGATGTGACACGCTAATCCCTCCCGGCCTGCAACATCTGCTTAATGCTGACCCATGTCTAGCTGCACTGGCAGCAGCCCCTGCCATAACATCTGTTTAAAGGTGACCCTGACCCCTGTGTGGTACCTTGGTGTAGAATCATACCTTACTCTCGACATAGATCATTACCTCTGGCCAAAACAAGGGGGTGGTGTGTGGATTGAGATGCATCTGGAGTCAAAGCTCAGTGAAAAACATCTGGTTGACACTTTCCTCCCAGCACTGCCTGTGAGCATCGACTTTTTCAGACCATTTTCTATGTTACAACTACACTTAGAGTGCTCTCCTGCAAGACCTATATGCAAGATGAAGTGATTGCTCTGATAAGAGGCATTGTGGGACTTGTACAACAACTTGAAAAATACCTTGTTTTGTCTTCTGATAACTTTGGGGGCTTAATATTTCAGTATGAATTCTGAGGATTTTATTTCAAAGATCAGATTTTATGCAGTCCCATTGCTGTCCATGACTGGCCTAGGTTTGATATATTCCCTGTGGTTATTTTATTTACATCTGCATCTGCATTCTGTTTTCTTATGTCCCCTCTCTATCTCTTTGCAGTGCTTGTATATGCATTGGTAGATTTTGTGCAGACTGTGTAGAATCCACTTCCATATCTGGTTTTGAAGATTTGATAGGTAGGCAAATTTTTACTTTTATGCATCTAGACCTGTCACTTTATACACCCTGGCATCATCGGATGATAAAAGGTGCATTGAAATGACAAAGGTAACCTTGTTTGGGATTCTTCAGATTAAGATTGGATTAAAAGAGATAAGGATGTGAGGGGTGGTAGAGAGAAAAGAAATCTTGAAAGCTTGAATCTTCAGTTCTCACAGAGCAAGGTAAAGTCATCCCTCTATCACAGATCAAGGTTGTGCTGATAAACTGGATGTCAGCCTTTGGTCTAATGTGGAGGTTATTCTCTTCTGACCTTGAGGTGGTCAGGAACTTCGGCTACATTTTATGTGCTCTGCTTGGAAATGCCTGCTTGTACGTGGATTGAGGAAGAGCTATGTAGTTTGATCAGCTGCTCATCAACATTAGCTGTCAATGCTTTGTTGAGAATTGGTTGTACTGCATGTAAAACGGTAGATCTAATGTTCACTATGTCCACATTAAGCAGGGTAAGTTTGAAAGTGCATCTCTTTTGTTTTTCATTTAGATGGTGTACTCACATATTTGAAAATGCTAGTCTGATGAGCATGCACAGGCCATGCACATATGCATATGCATTCTTGATAGGGGACTTCTTGCATTTTTGGTCATTTCAATGTGCACAGCGGGCTTTTGGAAAATAGTCTGGAAATGCAATGAAAATACTCATGTTGTGTAGTGTGGATAGAACATGAAACAGAATTTTCAAATTTATCTGGTTTAGTGTTGACATGGCCTTCGGTCACTTGGAGAGATGACGTTGTGACACTTTTGAACAGGACAATGTGGAAATATAGCGGGACAGTCATTAGATGAGTTTCTTGAATACTGGGGAAAAAAGAGACAATCAGAAATTATGCGAATAGCTCTTAGAGTAAAATGTGTGATTATCCAAGCGATGCAGTATGCAAGGAAATAAAAGTGTGAAAGTGCGATCTGTTCTTGTTTATGGGCACTTTGTGAAATAAATGTACAGAAGAGCAGTGCATTACAGTGCACAAAAATCACAAAATGGAATCAGCTCAACTGCTGTTGGTGGTAGTAACATGTTCAGAGTTAGGAGGTGAAAGGTCAATGATGAGATGCTTCATTACTGAGTATTTTCCTGATAACCCTATCCTTAGAGAGTGATGCTGTAGCTGGAAAAGGGTGGAAAGGTTACCAGACCAATCATGGATGTGTAGTCTAACTAATTCTGAATCAGTGAATCCACTATTTCTGTGTCTGCCAGGATGGACTCTGTGAGCATAATGATAAGACTTGGATGAAAATATCTCCTGAGACCTGAATAATCAGCAAAGTCTTAAACATTTAGTCGATGAAGAGGAAAGGCAGGAAACTCTGGTTGCACTGGGAAGCTCCCAGGTGAGAATGTGTGTAACTGTATCAGTGTGAAGCAGGTTAAGATTTAGACCATTAAGATACGGCCTTGCTTGAGTGGGAGTGATTAATGGTAATGCTACATTAATTAAACAGTTTGTCAGAATCTGTTGTGATATAAATTTTAAAATATAGCACATATGGAGGGCCATTCACAATCTAATGTTTATTCAGCTCATACCATAAAAACAAAAAACAAAAGGGAAAACGGCGAAAGAGAGACAGATTGTTGCTTACATAACACAAGCTGTGAGATTTGATAGTGGTGTGTGTGCGTTTGTATGTGTGTGCATGTGCATTACAGGAAAAACAAAATTAGATAAATAATTAGGTACCCCCTCCACGCCCTGCTTATTGGAGATTGTGATCTGTTCACTAATAAATTACGATAACTCTGTAGCTATGAAATGAGCCATGTCCAGGCACAGGTTCATACAAACAGAAACACACAAACACACAAACACACGCACACACACACACACACACGTTAATTCCGACCAAAACTGTCTCCTTTGACAATGGGCTTTCTCATCGCTTGGAGCTGTGCCCTTCTAAAACACCCTGCAGTCTGGAATGGACAAACCTGGGGCGCTATGTATCCTCCATTAGTTGTGCAGCAGATATAAATTAGCTGTGTTACTGTAACCATAGCTCCATCCAGCCTGGGGCCTTTGCACTCCCCCATAAACCTCACATTCCTGATATACTCCTACATTGCTAGCTCTTGCACAATGAACTCCATAAGCATTTGGACAGTCATGCAGTGATGTTTTGGCTTCATACCATTATTACTTTAGATGTGAAATGACACAGCTGCTGTAAGGTTTAAGTGCAGACTGTCAGCAGCTTTAATTGGTATTTTCAGCAACATGAAATTGAAGTAAAAAAAACTCTAACCACATTTAACCCCCCCCCCAACACAAACACACACACACACACACACACACACACACACAAATGTCAGTGTGCCAAATGTACTTGGTCACATCATGACATTTGGTAAAGTTGCCATTTGTCATATGTAGTCAAAAATCATTTAAGTGTAATGACTTTAAATGGATGCTCAGCCAACAAGCGTCGCCAGATTCTTTATATCCTGCCGCCAGGTTCTCTTTCCAGCCTTGTGTAGCAGTGGATTCATGTGACTATATGTGGCTCCAGGTTACTTTTACAGGCTGTAGCAGGAGACTGACTCAGAGCTGGACTGATAACTAGATTCCTGTTTTCTTGTTATTATTTAGAGGCAAAATCCACCCTAAGCCATTTTATCACTGCTACAAAACAGCTACTGGCGTTGTACCATGCTTTTTGCATCATTTTGTTGTTTTGCAGTATTTTTCTTACTCTGCAACTAGCCAAATGTAGATGATGCGCTGTCATGGTGAGATATTTCCAGTGCCAATACACTGAAGTTTGATAGCAGAAGATTTCCAGCTATCTAAAATATTAAAAAGTTTAATGTTTATGTATAAAATAGGGCACATGCAAGTCCAAAGGTGAGGGACTTCAACTGTCTCTGTTTTATTTAATGTCATTTTATTTTATTTTACAATATATGATAGATGTCTACTTTATTGAATGAAAAAATGTTATTCTTTCAAATCACCTAGTCATTGTGTATATTATTGTATAGTTTTGGTATGTGTGATTGTGTCACATAGGTTTTTCCTTATGCAAGTTGATGTCCAATCACACATGGCTGCCTTTACCATATTTATTACTTATTACTGTCAGGATCTCTTGTATGCACACTGAAGAAAGCCTGAATACTGAAATGTTTTGGGCAAAAAAATATAATAACAACTTTTCCAAACAATAAAACAAAAATAGCGGAATGCCAGTAAGTCAAATAACATGTAATACCAAATATGAATTTAAAACATGGGTACTGAGGAACAAAACACATATATGTGTAGACTAAACTAAATAAAAAGCTTGTGAAAAGCCTCTGAAATGAGTTATTTTACCAGCTTCTCCATCCTTGGCAGAACATCCAACAGCCCAGGGGCTCAAATGTGCAAAGGCCAGCCCACCTTTGGTCTTTGACCTAGATGTCAGAGAGGTGAAAAGGGTCCTGCTGGAGAATCTCTGCATGTGGGTGGGTGGGGGGGTTCATATGGGGAAAATGCCCTCAAAGTAAATCTGGTTGCCTGCACTTTAACCTCAAAGTAGTTTTGTCATTTCTCATTCAAAGTACAAGTATGGAAACAAAACATCAAAGAGTGTTTTGGTGCAAATACATACTGATGCCATCTTGCAACACTTCAAACAGTCGTGTGTGTGTGTGTGTGTGGCCGTGTATTCGTGTGTCTGTGTGTCACTGTCAGCCATGCAGGGTCAACACAATGACTGGACATCAAAGGCTTCTTATGTGTCTGCTTTCATTCCTGATATGTGTTTCCCCAGTGAATCCATAAATGCAGAATCTGGCAAAACAAAGCAATGCAGAGGAGGATGGAAAGAGAGAGATAGGGAGGGAGGGATGACATGAAAGATGAAGAGAGGTTGAGGCGCTCTGCTGAAGAGAGGACAGTGGATCAGGGAAGGACTGGGATGGGAGAGGAGCATGTGAAAGGGGATCTCCGTTCTGTCAGTCACAAGTCCAGATGAAGGGAGACATGGAGGGACTTTTGAGGAGAGCTGGGGCAGGATGACAGGAGGAAGGGGATAGGAAAGGACGGGGCATATACACCAACCGGAGAGGTGGGCGACATGGGGAAGGAATGTATTTGCATATGGAGTGGCTCATACATCTGAGACGGCACTATAGCTCACACAGCTGGCAGACTGACAGCACTGGGCAGGTGTGAGGCACAGCACCAAGGCACATTCACGGTGACACTTCACTAGTGTGTGCATGTGTGTGTGTGTGTGTGTGTGTGTGTGTGTGTGTGGATGTGGAGGGGACACTATCTTAAGAATGTTTTGTGCAGTAGCCTTTAATAAAGACGCACTGTATCTATTTCTTGTATCTACTTCCCTCCTCCTCTCCATTGCCTGCTTTCTTTACTTTCCCTCATAGACAAACCAAGGGGCATGGAAGTGCTTTACTGACTAAACAGTGAACATTTATGAAATTTTATAGAAACCTAAACTATGTACCGTATTGCTTGGGCTTACTTTCTTGGGATCTCTGCTCTGCTTTGTATCAAAAACAGAGGCCTGGTTACATAAGCATGTTTTAAAAGTGTCACTCTGTTACTTGGCTAAGAGGTGGGCTGTTCTTCACACTGAAATACTCTTTCAGCAACAAATCTAAATGAATGCATCAATCAATACCCACCCCATCCTTGCTTTCTATGTTGTGGCATCTGATCAGCACTGTAATTCCTGGGCTATTTCACTGGTGGCTACAGAGCATCAAATTTTAAGTAGGCAGCACAACTTGACAAGGGCAATACATTCTGTGAACTTTCTAAAATGTACTGTAGGTTAATATTTTTGCACCCTGGTCCATTTTGATTAACTGTCATATTGCACCTTGTTAGCAAATCACTTTGCAACAAAAGAAATATGAGGGCATTAATATTATATCTGTGTAAGATATTAGTGTCTGAATTGCACAAGTAATATGTAAGGAGTTATAAAGCACAGTCAGAGCGGGTCTTGGGGATAAGCCATATATGTAGCCGCCTAGGGCGCCATCCAGTCAGTGGGCGCCGAGGAAAGTTGGGCAAAAAAAGTGAAATAACTAAATAAGTAAATAATTTTTAGAGAGTGCATCAGGGAATAGATAAAATCTAATAAATTTCATAAATAATGTACACTTCATGTTCTAGCAAAAATCAGGTGAGGTGAGAGGCCTGCCCTACCCCTCTCCAATTTCTGCCTCCAGCCCTCCGTCCAACCGCTGTGTTGGCAGCAAAACTCCGGCTCTCCCCTGCAGTTTAAAAAGCCACCAAACCCATCAGTAAGCACAGCAAATTAATTTTACATAACAAAGCATTATTTTATTTTATATTATGTTATGTCACAAAAAGAAAGAGTCTGAGGTGCAGGGAAGAAGCAGATGAAGAAAGAGGAAGAGCAAGGAAGTCAAGCCCAAGGTAATTTAATCTCTTTATTAACATCAAGCAGCTGATGTTAGCCAGCTTACTTTTGGTTTCATCTCATATGATGTGCTCAAGACTTTTTATACTGGTGCTACCAACTTTTGTAGTTGTGGCTTTGGGGCCGGATCATCATGTGGTTGATTAACTGCTGTCATCACACACATACTAATATATTGTGACAGGAGCACGCTGGTTGAGCGAGCCTGATTTAACTTTGGAAAGGGAGAGTTACAGTTATAGCTTATAAATGTAATAAATAAAGTTGTGCCTGTTGTGCAAAATACAACTGCATTCAATCTAGTTATTACTAGAACATCTGTCAGCAAAAAAGCATTTTTGTCAGCATAGAGTGGTCAGTGGTCAAGAAAAATAGATCCAGTGGTGGGAGAGAGAGTGCCAGCAAAGCACACACAACTGGATTGTCTTCAATTTTAACTGAACAATTATAACCGCTATCTGTCACAGCTGTCTTTTGATCCCTGTCTTGGACTGTATGTTTCAGTATTTCTGGCCTTGCTTTCAGTCTCTTTCAGTTCAGTTCTTTGTGCGGTCATTGTACTTGTCATGGTTTGTGTTTTTTCTGCTGCCTGTTCCAAGCTTCTCGTGTTCCTGCGCTGTAAATAAAGACATCACTACAGCCGAATGTGCCTCTGCTCCTGCATTTGAGTCCACCAGCTCTGCTTCCATGCTTTCACATATAGCAAATTCATCTAACACAAGTAGTGTTAGTTTTAGCCTTTCATATAAACTAAGCTATAATTTCGATTTACAAGTCTGACACTAGTTCTGTCACTGTTTTTTTTTTTTTTTTTTTTTTTTTTGGCTTCTCCCTCCCCTCTAACTCCTATTCAAAAAGCTTTGGACTCTATCAGCCTATACTGCAACACCTGCATATAGGTTACTCTGACATAATGGCATATCCATTAATGTGCCTTTGCTGCATGTCATCCCCGTCATCCCCTCTCTCTCTCTCTCCTGCCTTTCCTGTCTCTCGCTACTGTAACTGTCAAATAAAGCAGAAATGCCAAAAAATAATCTTTAAAAAATGCATACATGACAGTGGCTCTCAAACCTTTACACAGAAATGCTGAGTCATTTGTTTACCTATTGTGACCAGAAACTGGATCAGTCACTGTGGTTTGCATTGAAGCCTCTCGACTGCCAGAACCAAATTCCACTGAAAAACTGAATAAATCCAGTATTTATTACAGTTAGAGTCATGTAAATCATACTGTAATGTGGATATATAAAGCTAATATGCTGTTGTAATGTAGTCATGCTGTTCTTAGTGAGCTTATGTTTACATGGAATACAGGTTATGTGATAGGATCCCAGGCGCTGTGATATAGTGTAATGCTGTGTAAGAGTTGGCTATAGCCCTTGCATGTGTTTGAGTTGTCTGCTGTCTGCCTGACTGTGTGGATGTGGAGTTAAGTTCCTCCTCTGTCTGTACCTGGAAGACACCTAAGAGAACCTGGAGTGGTCGATAAGAGACATAGTGAAAGTCAAACATTGTTACATCGGCAAGTGTTGTATCCTGCCACTGAAGAACTATTCAGTAAAACAATGAATCTGGATTCCCTTTCTCGTGGCCCATTATTCTTCAGCTCCATTGTCTGATAAGCAAACAAGTGAACACAAAAATATGCTCAGCAGTGGTTCTGCCTACCCACCACTGGAGAAAAACTGTAATGATGGCAACAAGGTGCTTGACCACATTGTGTTGTATGTCTGAATTATAGTTTAGGATAATAGTCATTACCAAACAATATATTTACCACACTCAGAACTGTTACATCTGCAGGTTTTCCTGACTTCCTGGAGGTCACTGACTTTGTTTTAAAAAAAATCCATTAAAACAGCTCACAGAGATCTATAGCTGCACTTACTAATGTACTCCATTATTTTAATAACATGTGCAATGTATTTTTTCTAACATAACTTTATTGTGCCACAATGACCTCAGTTCTATAAGAAGCCGTTCAGAAAAAGAACATGAAGAAGTAATTTCCAGCAAGAAATAATTTCCATCCCCAGCAAGATGTTGTCTTCCACTCTGCTTTAAAGACAGTTCAGCCATTTGGATGGCCTGTTCCTAGTTTGTCCTAAAAGCTAGGACACACTAAAAGGCTGTTCATGTTTTGTCCCTTCACTGCCACCAGGGAAAGCAGAACAGTGTGCATGTATTGCTTAATGGAAAATAATTCCATTAAGCATGATACGCTGTGCAATAAAGTCATGCTACAAAAAACTGCAGTACACCTGCAGTTCAACATGATATATTATATTAAAGTCAAGGCAGCAGTATATTTCTGCAAGTTGTTTTTAATGTATTTTTGAAAACAGCAGGAGCTTATGACTTCTGGGAGGTTGGGCAAACCTGCAGAAGAACAGACAGTTGTAGCTTCTGGCTTGGTTGGGTTTAGACTTTTCATGGATATTAATGGTGAAAAAATACACGGTTATCCTTAAAAGTTTTTAGGTTTGAAGCATCCATTTGTTGCTGTGCACTAGATTAAGGGGCTATTGAAGGATTATGGCAAATTAATAAGAGTAATAAAAATGCTCTTTTCTGGGTAATAGTTGGCATGGTTTCATTAACACTACATTTGGAGAGTGATTGCCCATGCTGCATCGTGTTGACAATGCATTGTAGGTGCACAAAAAGTATAGTGGTAGATTTGGGCATCCCAAAGGCTCAGTGTGCTAAGTTGCATACTATTTATTCAAGGCCTTATGGCTTCAAATTTGTCTCTTAACTTTGCTTTCCCCATCATCCCACCTGCCTCTCCCATCTGTCCCGTCTCTCTTCACTATACACCATCTAATTAAGTGGAAATACTATAAACAATAACCTTAAGACAATATAGTGGTAGACAGAACTTAATTTTCTCCAGTGACATTAGAAAAACCATGGAAATCTGGAGTGCAAACTCTACTTGACAGAAAGTTATTATTAATATTATTATTTTTATATCAGTTTTGTATGAGAAGCTAGGTCTGTCAGGCCTTGTTTGACCTTCTCGTCCCAGTTCACAAAACTGCTCGGACTGGTTGAGTGGTTATTCATGTTTTCACTGACCCCTCACGTTTCATCAGGAAGAGAATCATGACTCAGTTAAAAAAAAAGAAAAAAAAAAGAAGAAAAAAAAAAACCCTTCAGTGTTTGTATTTTATCTTGACAGGTGGGCTGATTGCAGCTTTCTCCACACCAACATGGCATCTTATTGCCGCTACTTAATTCTCCTGCACGGTTGTTGTCTCCCACCTTATTGAGAAGCCTTGGTACCACCCCCTCCTCCACATAAAACTCAATTGTCTCACCAACGTTTCAGGGTCTCTGTCTCTTTTTAAATGTTCTCTCGTCTTCCTATGCATGTGCTGCCTTCCTCCCTGGACCTTTCTGCATGTCCTCCATCTTCCTGTCTTTCTCAGATGATATTAGATGAGCATAGGTGGAAATCAAATAGTCAAGAGTCAAGGTATTGACACTTTACCACCACTACCAGACATAGCCCACTAAAAGAGCCAATAAATGCATTAATTTAAACACCACTCCAGTCTGACCATGAACACTATTTTGAGCCAGACTTCTTTAGGCAAATGCATTTTGATGTTCCATTATATTACTGAAATATAATTTATTTTACAAATCATTTCAGTTAATACCGTGAATATGGGTGTTGATTCTATAACTGTATTGGTATAGATGTTCTATACTGTACTAGAAAATGTATAGATATAGTGAGCCATTCTATACTGCATTGCAGTCCATAGAGGCATCGATGGTTGCTTCTGGGCTTGAATACAATCAATTTTTATTGATATACAGATTGTAGAGATGGTTGGAGGTTTCTTTTTTTCTTCCTTTGCTTCTTTCATGTTCTGTTTTCCTGTAACTGCATCACACATAGCATAATATTTGATTGTATCAGCTGGTGCTATATTAATAAAGTTTGGGTTTGGTTACATTTTTCCAATTTTAGGTTTACTTTGATGCATTATGGGTGTCAAACCTGATAACAATGTGCGAGAATATCTGCAAAGCCCAGCACGCCATAACATCACTTCTTTCCCTCTGCATGATGTCAGTTCCTGTGCTTTTTGGATTTCATGGATGCTGTCATGATGTCTGCAGCCTGGTACCCTTGTTGGGGTTTAGGATGTGATAGTGAGTGGGTTTAATCATCACTGGACACACACTTTTATCATATGCCCACCTCATGTTTTGCTGCCTTCAGAGTCTTTCCATTTCTTTAACAGAGAAAAAGTTCAACCTCACTATTTTCAGATGCTCTGAAAATAGTGAGTATGTAGTATGTAACCTTATGCATTTGGGTCTGCAACAGGAGCATCTTAGTGGTGAGCTGTTCTCAAAATGCATAACAGGCACCCTTTTGTCCATTCCTTGTAATTACACTGGCTGCCCTATGGTCAGTACTTATTTGCTGGGCTTGTTTTGTAACTGCTTATATATTAGATGTAAATATAGTTCTCATTTCATCCACAGAAGTGGCCAGTACAACAATAAGCAGGCATTGGACTAATGAGGGAAAATGCTGCTTAGATAGTTGAGAGGTCAGCTGACAGCTGCAGGGCTCCACACATCAAATAGAATGCCATCATTCACACTGCCGGCACAGATAAGGGGAGCTACAACAACATGAGTCATCGCTGTTCATAAAAATGCATGAAAATGTGTCTTTGCATGTGTTTGCTTGAGTGTGTGTGTACATGGATGAATGTGAGAACAAATTCAGATGTTTCCAAAACAACATTAATACTATATCATCAGTGGTTTTCTCTAGGTTTGCAGATACTGCAGCGAGAGGCTTTCAAAGGGAAAATGATGACTACTAAGAAATAAAGCCAGGCTAGTACAGATGTTTTGGCAACTATTTATTCAACAATTCCATTTCATACATGAGAATGAGCCTCTAAATTAAATAGAATAAATCCCACAGACACTGGGGGAGAAACACCTCCATTACAGTGCTATATACCCAATCAAGCCTTTTCAGTACAGCTTGATGCAAAATCCCTAATTTCAAGGACTCACCATGGTACATCAGAAGCTGAATCAACTAACAGTGTGTCTAGCTCTAAGCTTGATCTTGCTGAGCTATACTGTGAAAAACTTTGATTTAAGTGAGCGATGGTGAGTTACAACTCCTTCCAGCTAAAGACCGATATACATAAAGATGTGTGTGGCTACGAGGAAAACATAATGATAGAGAGGGCAAAAGCATTGAACTACTTATGTACCATCAGCTAGAATATCACTACATTGTGTATAAACACGACTTTTATCTTGTGTCCTTGAAACTCCTTATTTGCAGCATATTTCTAAATCTTAATATTTCAAGTCAGTGATCATATCAAAAACTGTTCCTTAAGTCTAATAACCCAATGACATCAAGATGACAGTATTACTGAATAATCACTGAATAATTTTATTAACATTGTGATAATCTTAAACTCAACAAATACATGGCGTCAGCATTCAGGGAGGAGCAGAGTGAGAAGTGCTCACAAGTCCCCGTTTAAGACAGAAAACAAAACCAAATCTCTGAATGAAATATATTCCTGAGATGCAAAACGAAAGAAATAGATATAGAAAAAAAACAAAAACAAAAAGCAAAAACAAAAAAACAACGACACTACATGCGATTGTGTATCATGTTGTCATCAAAGTAACAATGTAGAGATTGGGCCAAATCTTGTGTCAATATTGCAGAGGAACAAAGAAGTGCACTGAAGCCAATCTGTACAGCGAAGACATATGAAGGGCCAGGAGAGGAGAGATAATACCGAACAGCCCATGTCATGCTATCATCACTGCTGTGGAAAAAAAACCCCAAGAAACCATGAGTTAAAGAAAACGTTAACTGAAATTGTCAAAAAAAAAAAAAAAAAAAAAGAAAGCATTCATAGAGATTAAGAGTAAAAGTGGCAATTACTTTCAAAAGTCTCCCTTTTCTATCAGGGACTGAGAGCTGATATTTGTAGCAGATATTGCCCGTGGTGAATGTTAAACTGAGCCAGTGCGTGTTGGAAAGCAAGGAGGCAACAGGTTTAAAGCTTAGTTTCAGCTGACAACAAAGAAATACAACTAATAACCGTGATCCCAAGATGTAACAGAGCTACAGTTGATTCTGTTATAGTAAAATAGTGCATGATGGTATGTGCCAGGCTGTTAAAATAAGAAAAATGAAAATAAAAAAACAAAACAAAAAACAGAAAAGTTTGGTCTAACTATTATAAAAAGCCATTTGCAACACATTAGCTCATTACTGTCATGTCAAAACAAATATTTACATGTGGATTTCAGCAGAAAAAAACACCCAGATTTTTTTTTTTTTTCCATTTTCTTGGAAATATCCCTCACATCAGTCAGAGTGCATAATTCAGGAAGATGGCACAAATTCCATTTCAAAAAACAAACACCAACCTCTCATCACTGCAAACCTGGTTAATGGCTATTCACCACATAATATAAAACAGCCTTTTTCTCTGACTTTAGATCAGCAAATCCATTTCACCGTTCTCTGTCTTTTAAAAATGTGGATATAATGCAGCAATGATACCGACACGTAACATGTCACTGATTTAAGACATGAAGGAATTAACTGAATAAAAAAAGTAAGACAAAACAAGACATTACATTGTTGTTAAAATTCTCTTCACATGAAACATGATATCTAAGATTTGTAAAGACAAGGAGCAGTCTGCAACACTTTGGCCTGGATCTACTAAAAGTCTGCAGGGGTGCCGATGCAGTTGCACCTGAACAACGTGATGAGTCTGATTTAGAAACAGTGCGCACAAGCACTGTAGAGTACAGAAACTGTGGCACAGACTCTTTATGCCTTTTTAACCTTATTAATATGTACTGAAGTGTAGTATGTAACCTAATTAATATGTCAATACTGACAGGCAAAAATTGAGGAAGCGACGATTAATCTAATGACTCCCAACCTGTGATTTACTCAAACAGCGTGCGAGCTAACACTTGGAGAAAGCACATCGTAGCCAACCCATGTTTCAGCCAGTGGACAAGAGCAAGTCCCAGATGGTATCAAAATTGCGCTGACCTAATTTGCATAATATTGTAAATTGGCCACCGAATTGGAGACAGCTGGGCACACCATTTTATTGCCCTTCGTAATAATTTGCCTCCTCTTAGTAGATCCGTGCCTTGCTTTTAAGTCTTGACTTCCATATTGTTGATCATTCTTCCACAAAAGGACCGGCATCAGACAAATGCATTCCAGCAAAGTGATTCCTTGGACGAATAGCAGGGACATACGGAAACAACAGGAATGTGTGTAGCTCATTGGGATATGTTATACTTTTCTCTTACCAAAGACAGTATGCCTCCAACAAGATGTTTCTTTTAACACCATTTACGTTTAATGCGTTTCTTTTTACGCTTTCAGTTGGCAATTTAAGGATTTAAGAAAGACAAATTGCCATTTTCCTCTACTTCAGAGGACGTGATGACAAATTTGTCTTGTAGATTGTGCAAGGTAAAAATGTTTGCTCAGGTTATTTAAAGGTTTCACTGAATTTTTTCTTTAATGTTGACTTCAGCATTAACTCCCTCATGATCTGTAGCACCACAGAGCATGCCACAAACACAAGAAGCCACTGTCCTCCAAAATTAAGGGACGAATACACTATAATAGTGGTTCTCTCTTAAATAACCTCAGTTCGAATAAATTAAGCATAAAAGGAACCAAACAAAAACATGCCAATGTGAATTACCCAAGTGTAGTTTTCACACATTATATACATGCCTTGTGCCAAAACAAAATACATTTGTTTGAAAGTTTTTTTTTTTTTTTAAATGAATATGCAGTGACAAATGAAAAGAAAAAGTCTTGTAAATAGATTAGATCGCTAATATACAAATTTTAGGGAATATGGGAATCCAAAATCTAACAGCAATTTTCACAATTAACCACATTTTAGCAGACACAATATACAGCTGGGAGCTTTGAACCATATAAACAAAAGAATTGAAAACAAGATTGTTCTTTATAGAAAAAAAAAAAAAAAACATAATTAAGCATACACTTAAAAAAATATGCACTGTAGTTTTTTTTTTTTTTTCAGGATTCAATCAAAGGCAGCCTTGTCGTCTTTGCTTTACTGGTTTGAATAGAGGAACCAAGGTAATGTAGCTGTTGGCAAAGGAACACAGTTACTCATTTCGACATTTTTGTGCTTCTCTTTTTGTCTTCAGTATTTAGTTTTGGGAAAGGAGGCCCCTGCAGCGCTATGACCCAGCACTCTCACAATTATTTTGTGTTTGTCATGGTTGAAGACCCCATGAAATGGATATCAAAGTTAAGATCATGATGTGTGCCTCTGATTAAAAAAAAAGGAAACACAGCAGGAGTTGTGCAGTTGAATGGATGGGAGTGCACTGTACAGTCTGTTAGCGATCATGATAACCAAATGGTCAATGGCCACAACTGGATATCTAGTAATTGTGGAGGTGACAGTAAAAACAAATGAGCAGAAATATGATTGTTGTCCAACACTTTTGCACTTTAGTCCTGGCATCATGTCTAGGATGCACATCTGTGGTAAAAACTAACATGTTTCAATCAAAATGTACGTCCTGTGCATGCAGGTATTGAACACAATATATTTACTGGAATAGCAGTTCAAAGTTATTTAAGCATACATTTCCACATGGCATATTTTTGTCCTGTATCAACCCCTTATGGTTCGATGCACTGCTTGACAAGAGACAAAATTATCATTTTTGACATTTCATGGGGTCTTTAAGTCTTAGTTGAATAAATTCTTTCAATGTCATGAGGTATGTGAAATTAACAGAAGTTTTTCAGAGTGAAAAGCTAAACAGACTAATTGGGATACAATTTATACAACTCTGGATTCTCTTTGCACACCACAGTCTGTGGTGTGAGTAACAAAGTACTGTAAGCTGTCGAGAGGACACTGTGAAAGCGTTGGTGTTTAGCTAAACTGCAGCCTGAACAGCGCAGGAATATACAGACAAAAGTACATAGAAACAGCAGGTTTAGCAAAATGGTTTTATATATGTGATTGTGTTTATTTGATGGAGTGCTTCATCTAGCATCTCTGTCATATATTTTTGGTGTGTATTAATCTTAGCTTCTCTGCTCTAAACAATACCATACTACCCTTTACCCTATAAACTAATGATGAAAATCATATTATACACATATCTGACAAACCTTGCTACAGTGTTACACAAAACCTTCTTCTTATCTTACAAGGGTCAACTTTTTAATTACAAGTCTATTTAGAGGATGGGGAGGGGTGGCGTGGATCATCTAAAAGTACCATATTCAGTGTGGTAGACATATATAAGGCGTAAACAGCACAGATCCTCATTCAAATAATAAAAAAAAGACGAAATGCATAATCAAGAACTGTGAGCTAAGCGATGAGACGATGGTCAAGATAACCACCCACAAAGCATTTACATTGCTACTGACAGACGATACATGAAGGCATTGACAGAAGTTCAATGGGCGTCTGTATTTTTAGGCACCGTGTTAATGTGAGATATGATATGTGTTTTTGGATGTGTGTGAACAAAGGGGGGATATGTGTGTTTGGGTATCTGTTTGGAGGGGAACAGGGCAGAGGATGAGTAAGGGGGTTCGTGTAATAAGCAGTCATGGTAGATATACAGATTTACAGATATTCATGTCGAAGATGAAGAAAAATATGAGAAAGGGGACGACTCCGGCGACAATGGCAAGCTGCCTATGAGAACTGGCTGCCAAAACAAAGAAAAAGAAAGGAAATAAAAAGAAATGAAGGACAAGATGAAATGACAAGAAATGGGCTCAACAAAAGGCAATACTAGGAAAACATTTATGGGACTTCTCTGTCTATGGACTGCCTGGGGTTTCCTCGTTGACAGAACAGGGGCAGTGGTCAGAGGTGGAGAGGAAAGGGGGATAGAGACAGAGAGAAACAGATACAGAGATAGAAAGAGGAAAAAGGAGCGAGAGAGAGGGAGCAGCACAGCTCCCTCTGCAGTCTAAATGAAATATTCTTTCTTTTCTTCCGCGTGTGCGTGGTTGCCCTCAGCATTGATGATAGCTGTGTCAGCATCTGGCGCATCGTCTGCTCCTTTGGCCTCATTTGTCAAGTATGTTCCTATGGAAACAAACAAAAAAAGGACTGTGTGAGAGAAAACAAATAGCAAGACATGCTGCATGGTGTGTGTTGCTTGAGGCAGAAAACACATCTGAAGACTACATCAGTAATGGTTCATCACTCATATAGGATTAGAAACTAGGCTGGTGCAGGGTATGAAAGTACACACTGCAAAAAAATACCAAAGTCATTATATATATCTTTAGTATGATGAAATTATCCTACTTGTTTCCAATACTTTCAAATTGCTTTCAACATTTTCTTGAATCAAGTGTCATTTTCTTGACACTAGTGGGCCTGTTCTGCCTTGTTTCAGCGTATATTATACTAAACAAATTCCTCCAATGTCATCGCACAGGCAGATTCTTTCATTTGTTTGGAGAAAACATATAGAGCACCCCTGGGGTCAGCTGAGAAAAAAAAAAAAGTAAATCTGATTCTATACAGGTTAAGACTCTGTGTACATGGTTTACAAATTGTACTTTTGGATTGATAATCCATGCCCTCAGATTACAAATCCATGCCCTTGGATTTGTAAACCCTGCCCATGAATTACTAATCCATGCAGAGATGCGCAGATTTGTAAACTGTGTCCTCAGATTTCAAGGGCCACTTTGCAATCTGAGGACACAGATTATAGATCCAAGAGCATGGTGTGCACAGATTCCTAAACTGAGGGTACAGATTTACTTTTTTTTTCAATTGAGCTTAGTGGGGCTCCATATAAACAAGATTCTAACACTGAATATAAGACTAAATGTTAGGATGGAGTTTTTTTTTTTTTTTTTTTTTTTTTTTTTTTTTGTCATGCAGCAATTACTGACCGTTAAGGTTCTTTATTCCCTCTGCTGCAGCTATATAAAAGTATCTCACACATACTTGGAACTTGGGACCTGGGATAGGACTCTGAAGTTTAATAGACCAGGTAGGACATGCTCCACTAGGTCCCTAAGCCCTTACAGACCTGGGTCTGGTCTCTGATGGTTTTACCTTTATGCCTGGCTAGGTATCTTCCCAGAACAATGATTAAACACAGGGTGACAAAGACCACTACAGCCACCACTCCTCCGATCAAGGCGTGGTCAGTGCCGTGCTGCCCCAGAGCGTTGGGATCTGGAGTGAGAGAAAGATAAGAGGACAAAGAAGAGGAGATGAGGGCTCAGGTTGGAGAGGTGAGCGAGTGAGGGCAGCGGAACGGCGAGAGACAGCCGATACAAAACAGAACAAGGAGGAAAAGAAGATTATTTCCAGCTCATTCCTGCTCTAATGATCATTCTGAGTTGCTGTCATCCCCCTCTCCTTTCACATCACGTAGTCAGAGCAGAGCTGCCTGGCTCTCAGAGAATAATGAAATGGAAAGAGAGACTGACACCACGTTGACACACAGAGCAGCCACAGACAGACACACACATGCACCCCGCAAAATGAAGGAAAAAGAGAATAAAAGAGGGACCCAGAAAAAGAGGTGAATAATTCAGGACCACCCTCATGGTGCCGGAGGAGTTCCCAACATGCAAACCAGGGCAACAGTGGAAGAGTAGTACACAGTAAATAAATCATCACATGGAAAATACAAAGAAAAGATCAATCTTTTCTCTGTCTCTTGGCAAGGAACAGTTGTTGTTAGGAAAATGAATTAGGTGTTAGAGGGTTGCTACAGGTCCCCAGCTGGTGGGAAACCAATAGAAATGATGGTAGAGTCATGAAAGAATAAAGGATCTCTAAGATGAGCTTATACACACTTCATCCAAAAAATCCATCAAAGCTTTCTTTTTTTTTTTTTTTTTTTTACCCACAGTGGCTTATTTCCTTTTTTCACCTGGGTTTGTGCATAAAACATCCAGCTTGTGGGTTATTCAAGGTAAAAAGACAGGGTGTGACACTGGCACTGTATGGATTGTTTGACTGTAGGTGAGTCTAAAAAAAAAAAGTTGACAGTGAGATGGGTAACGGAATAGCCTGTACTATTCATATCAGTCCATGACACCTGAGAAATTAGCCGTCTTCTCATTATCCTTCACCGAGTGCCAAGGCCTGCCAACCCTGTCATTTGGTGTGTGTGTATGAGTGCGTGTGTGTGAGTGTGTTGTGTGTGTACTCTCATAATAGCTAAAATATGCCAATGTCAATGCCGGGTAAGCAGTTGATAGAAGGGACGACACAGATACACATGTCGTATACTGACACTGCTTCTCTTCAATGTTCTCCTTTTCTTTCTGTGTCTGACCATGTGACCAAAATGAACAGCTGGCTCGCTCGCGCTCCATAACTCTCCGTGGTCCGAGTGACCGGGCTGTCACACTTCACTGCCTCCCAGTGGACACGCAAACACACTCACACACACACACACACACAGACACACAAAGACACGTAGCGTGGTCTCAGTGTGCTGCGGTTCTGCTTGGTCAGTGGAGCAGAGAGTAGAGGAATGTTCCCTTGGCACCACCCAGCAGGGCAAGGACTCGGGTGTTTAGTTACACACATGGCTGTGTCTCTTCACCTCTATCTGTCAGGATGGTGTCTGTTTGTTACCACGATACATACTCGCTGTCTGACTGCTGCGCCTCACTCCGGATGTTACAGCCCAGTGCGGACACAAACAAGGCATGACCACGATACTTCTGCCTATAGAGTGCTATAACATTTCAGCCATGATGCAACAGAATGGTGTCGTGTTCGAGGGGCAGTGAGTCAAGCCTCCCGACGCCACCCAAACATGGTGTTTGCTTCTCCCAAACAGGTGCAGACTCCTCAAAGGTCCTTGATGATGATATGACCTTTACTTGACACCCTGGAAGCAACTGAGGCCATTACTTACTTTCATTACATGTCGTGGCTATAATGAATACTTGATTCTAACTGGTCAATTAAAGCACTCTGTGGTCTGTTATTTCTGAACAACCGACCATTGTCGTGCTGTAACCTCATCAAAGTACCTGTTTCTTCTAGATTACTGAGCTTCACCAAAGACAGCCTTTCTGCCAGTAGCTGACAGGCAGCACCAAGTGTAAAAAAGACGTTACAACCATTAACCTCCATTAACTATATTACTAGGCTCCGACCATGGCAAGCAGGGAAAAGTGGAGCATTCTTCCAATCCAGGAGACAGCAGGAGGTGAGTGCCCCTCTGAGCTCGCTGCCTGTCTCAGCCCACCTTGAAACATAAACAGGACAGCACCACCACCATCAATTTCTTCCTTCCTTCCTTCCTTTTGTGTATTTTCTTTGCTTTTACTGTTGACATTTGCATGTCAGCAGCTCTACAAGCCATGTAATAAGCGAAATAATCCACTCTGAGCTGGCCCTCTGTTGAAAGGTAGTGACCTCTGCAGGGGAACCCTCTGATTCGTTGGCCATTATTTTTCAACAGAACACTATTTTGTCATGTGTTGTCCCTTAAGCACTTAAGCCTTATGACTTATTTGTGTTTGTACCATGGTGTGGGTCAATACTTGTCAGAGAATAATAGTTCCGTTGAAATTTAATCACTGTTATAAATTCATACGCTGTCCCTAATGTTTTGAACTAACATATGTAGGCCTAACCAAAGAAACAATCTGAAACTGTGTTCATGGTGTTCCTGTTCAGAAATGATTGGGTTATTTGATGATCTGGATAGCATTAACCTTTTCAACATGCAGGGACTTGCTATAGCAACAGTATATGAGTCAGCTGGCAGATTTTTTGTTAAAAAATGTAAAAATAATTTTGTGCCCTAGCTGCCGTGTTCTGATAAAACTCTCCAGTTCTCAGAGTAAATCTATCAATGCACGCACCTATGAGAATAATGTTAGCTTGCCTATGTTACCTATGTTAACCACCATTCCCAATATGTCTAGTCATTTTTTTAAAGTTAATTTTCCAGCAATAACAATTGGTGTAACATTAACACCATCACTGAGCTATCTCAGGCGTGATTGTGTAAGTATTGTGCCAAATTTGGTTAGATTTGTAAATACCTGGTCAGTGATAAATCACGGTAATATAACCAATGCCATTAAGAAACTGACAATTTGTCTGTTCTATAATAACTCTGTTCTTTAGGCACTGGTGTTCAAGGAAGGAGAGCAAGAAAGAGAGCTGGTAGATACATAGACAAAGGAAATGAATAGAGAGATTGATGCAGAGGAAAAAGACTGAAAATTCAGTTGAACCAAGATGAAAAAGGAAAGAAGGCAAGAAGGAGAAGGACGTAGAGTAAAGGGTTGTACATTTTTATGGCTCCAGAACACATTATCTTTTAATAAGGGCACAGACATTCTTCTCTGCGTGATTTAATATTAGAGCGTGGCAGAGCAAACTCCTCTTTTAATATTTATAATGCTCTCCTTGTCGCCTGGCCTTGCGAGTTGGGCTTGTTTAATAAATTAAAGGAGTTCAGGGCTTCAGTGAGCCGCTGCTTGGCCCAACTGAACAAAAAGTGTTACTCTTAAACTGCACCAGTAACTCCTGATCTGATCTGTTTCACTTAGCCTGGCTCCATACGGGGCTACCACGAAAGGAAAAGTGATATTGATTGAGAATTCAACTGTGTGGGCTTTCAAAAGAATGTGCATAGGTTGGTGCGTGCTGCTTTATGCAATGAAGTAAATGGGCGAGTGCAGTGTTGCCTGCTATCAATTGCCAGTCCCTTTCATTCACCGCACAACTCTACGGAGAGGCACAGGAGCATATTCAGCAGGGGACGCAGAGTGCCACGGCATACCACTGAGCGGAGCCGTGGGTCCTTCATACCCACTGCCACCACACCACCACTCTGCCCTGGACTGACACCCTGGACTGTTTTTCTGTTAAATACATACTTGTACCATATTCAAAGCAGAGACTCTTATTTGCACTCTTTAGTATTTTAGCATTACCTTATGAATGCCTTGTACTTCTATTTATTTTGATATTGTCTTTGTGATACTGTAACTGCTGCAACAATCAATCAAGGATCTATCTGTCTGTCTGTCTAAATAGCTTTCACATCAGTAGAGAAACAAGATCTAACATATTATGAACTGGTATATTATCACATTTCGAAAAACTAAATCTCCAAACTAAACTAAAAATTTCCATGACATAAAGGCCTCCACTTTTATGCTTTGCAAATAAAAATATCCACAGTTTGATGTTTAGGTATCCAGTCAAATACAGTTAACCATATCATTTGATTTCTTGATGGTAAGTGAAGCATAAATCAAAACAAAAGTGTAGTGGCTGCGTTGGGATTTACCTTTCATAACCAGAGTGTGAGAACCAATCATGAAATCATTAGCCACTGATTGCTTAGGAAAAGATGATACAGCGATGAGATGTGGGAATTTTACATTCACACAGCATTGTTAGTTAAGGTAAAAGCTCCATTTTTGTGTCCACAGCTCAGCTGGAGAAGCAGGATGGCACTATGGGAGAAGCCAGACTTAAATAATAGGCTGGGCCACTGCTAAAATTACATCAATACATCCTTTTCATACGTATATATATATATATATATATATATATACACACACACACACATGCAAACACAAACCAGCCTGATGGTGTGGCAGTTTCTGGAAAATCATACAACAGGCCGTGAACTCCAGTTTCATAGGGCCTGCATAAAAATTTTAATAGGAAATCCATTAAAGAATCTCTTAGTGCAAAGCGCCTCAGAAGAAGGTTGACTGGAGTGCATGAAGAGTTGTAAATTATGACTGCAACAAAGGTATCTTGCACAAATCCCATATCAACAGCAGAGCTTCTCAGCAACCAAACACACCAAAGAAGAAACTGGTAAATGCCTAGCCAACTAAACACTTAAATGTTTTACCATGAGGCTTTTTTCTTTTTTTCCTCAACCAAACAAATTCTGAATCTGTGGCTGTTCTTGCTTCAACCTAACAGTTGTTTTTGTAAAGCTATCAACCACTGTGCAATATCACAAAATACAAACTGCATCATACACCACCCCAGGTATGTCACCACAAATGTACCTAACCAAATATGATGCCATATGACAGTAACACCACAAATACATTGAAATACAGCAACAAAATACAATGTCCCATGACAGAGAACAGAGACCACAGAAACAAAGCGCTTTAACAATGTGACTAATTACAAGTGAGTACCAGTCCATTTAGATCTTAGCCAGGATTTAACCTTCACATTTAACATTTTAATAACTTAATTAACTTTATTTCATTTGGCATAATCCATTCGATATTTTGGCACCAGTTACTTTGTTTCTGAATGAGAAAATGTGACCAGAGGATCATGCATGCAAGATTCAGGACTACTGGCATCTTCCTCTATTAATAAATGAAACCCAGAACATACTTCTCTCTATGTATTCTCCGAACACAACTATGAATCAATTTTATACATGCACACATGCACACACCTATATTCTCACAGGTTCATTTAGTTCTCATAAAAACAGACCAAGTGGGCGAATGTTGGTGGACATCAAAATTCCCAATGAGGCATGCCATTATTCACAGTTACAATTTACATAATTCAAATATTACCAAAAGAAATCAAATCAAATATTACAGAGGTTGAATACGGCTTCATGACATTTAAGAAATTAAAAGCACCGTGTTGTCCACATTGCCCAGCTACATGTGACTCAGCAGACCTTTTTACTAATTGTTTTTTCCTTTTTATATGTGGCAGCATTGTCGGCAAGTATTGACCTCATGCTTTGTCTGTAAATGGATGGAACAATGGAACATTTTATCAAATCAATCATGACCTATACAGCTCTTACCAATAGGTTATACAACGGCTATCAATACCAAAAGTTTGCTGTTTAATTTGCAAGTTTCTATGATAAAAATAAATGAGTTGTCTTTGCCCATGTACTTGATGTTGGGTAGTGTTGTGCTTTGGATTGGCTACTTCTTCTTCTTTCTTGCCATGACAGAACGGCCAATAAAAATAAAAATGATGAAACACATTTCTCAATGAATCTATCTGGTGAGGTAAGCGCCAATGTTTTTCTTTCTTTCTTCTTCAACATATACATTTAATTGCTAGGAAAACATAGCTTTCTCTGGTTAGATTTGCAAAATTTAAAAGTAATTACACATGACATTTATTTATCATAAATTTGAATATTCCAGAACCTGTTGTCTCAATAAATGGCTAAATGATTTCAGGTGTTGTTTGTATCCAAATGTAAGATCTGTGTACGTGTGCACCTAATAGCTCACCACCAAACGTGTCAAAGGGGGAAGAAGTTGTACTTCAATGATATGCCCATCTCTCATTCATTCAAACACAATGTGCAATGTCCATATCTAAATCTATCTTTTCCATTCTGAAAGGTACTGTTACAACAGCTCTTTTGCCCGGGACTATATCCTCTTTTGCATTGCCGTTCCTCTAAAGCCATCTTTTAAATTAACAGTCTCAACCGATCAGACTCTGTGTCCTCAAATCCATCGTATCAGCATGCAGCTTAAATGGTCTTTATACAGCCGAATGTACATCTCTCGCTCTCTCTGTCCCTTTCTGTCTCCTCCTCACTATCATATCAGTTAGTATTGAAATTCTGCCCTCAAAACTGCTTTTTTATCCCTTTGGAAGATAGTTTTTCCCCCTTTCACTATGTTAGATATGGCCTTATGAAGCGCTGGTCTCAGTTGCTCAGATCAATAAAGCAGTAGCGAGCTTAAGCATGGGCTTTTAGAGCTGCAGTGTCCTTGTGTCTGTGCTGTGGGTCAGGGAGAGTGTCTGAATGATTGTGTGTGTGCATGTGTGCCTGTGTACATGTCAGTGTGCTGAACTAGATCATTGTGGTTTGCATAAACAGGTATTATGATTTCTCAGGTGGAGATTTAGTGAAAAAAGAAGAACCCAGCAGATAATAACTTATAACTAAGATGATATATGACTCATTATATGCTGCGTTAAATGTGGAACATATACACAGAAAACTTACAGATTACTGTGTACGCATGAATTTAGTTCAATTGATAAGTTTAAATGAGGGAGAAAGAGACAGAAAAGAAAGATTGCCTGCACATGGAGGGAAAGAAAAGAAGAGGAGTGCCTGCAGACTTCACTTGCTCAATGAATCAATTATACCCAACTTTTTGGCTGAGACTGGAAATTCTGCAATTTGCATCTAATGCCGGCTCTACTCTGCCAAGATGAAAGAGTCCCTGGTGGTTCTACAGCACAGGGCCGTAAGACATGTGGGTGCACTCTGACTTTTACACATACAGTTGAATGCATGCACTCATGCATGTGTGAGATTTAGAAAAGAGAGAAGGAAGGGACTTTGCTTAGATATGTTCTTGTGCATGTGCATTTGTGTGCATTTCTGTGTGTGTGTATGTGTGTGTGTGTGTGTGTGTGTGTGTGTGTGTGTGTGTGTACTCGCACACCATTTTCATGCTGGGTCAGAGTGGATTAATTAGACTCTGAAAACAAATTACTTCTGCTAATCATTCAATAAAGCCCACCCGTGGACTTGGACACTATCTTGAATATTCAACCACCTCCCTCTCTCCTCCTCGCTCTCTGCTCAGTGAAAAGAAATTGTGGTCAGCAGGGTAACAGCATGAAGTTATAAGCAAAGCAAGATAATTAATCATATGAATTCATTAAGTCGCATGCAAGTCCATCTATCAAAGTGGCTTTGTATGTTCCGCAAAATCTACAACGTCTTCAAATCAGCATTGAAATACAACAAAGGACGGGAAGAAGTGGGCAGCTAATCTCAACAGTTGTACCTTCATGATGCCTATAGAGCTGCTGATTTGCATATTTTCTGACATAAATCGCATTGTGGTTCTGATTAGTGTTGAAAGGTTGCATTGTGTGCACCGATGGCAGGAAAGCAGCAACAGGAACAGGAATAGTCTACAGAGAAATAAGTGATCTTGGAGGAAGCAAGCTGCCATCACCAGCCCAATAAAGATCAGTCCCCTGAGGGAGAGAAATAGCTAGAACGAATATAGGATCAAATAAAAGTTCATCTCAACAAATTAGACTGCTGTGTGTGTATGTGTGCGTGTGTATGTGTGTGTGTGTGTGTGTGTATATATATGCGTGCGTCTATGAGTGCTTTTTCAGGATTGGTTAAAGTGTCCTCTGCCATTGAGATTTAATGAATAGACGGGCTATTACATGTAATTCATAACAGCAGCCCCAGGATCTAATGATTTCTCTTTTTCTGTTCTACGCTTTATTCCAAATTGTTGCTATAATTCTTCTCCAAAGCGAGTTAATGTGACAGGTCATCAATAAGCTCGCCCAGCGATAAGTGGAAAGACCTTTGCATTATGTTTTAATTCCTCCTGTGCTCCTCAGCTTTATAGTGTAAAGAGTGGAGAGCGGGGGGAAAAATGGGCAGAGGAAGGCAGGTACTCAAGCTCTGTTCAATATTTAAGCATTTTCCCCTGGGGAAGCTGCAACCGGAACTTAGCCTTTACGGTTTGGACACGGCGGCCAGGCGGCTGCCCTGGACACCAGCCCTCAAGAGAATGGCTCTGGCTCATCTCATGGCCTAACCTATGCCCTCCATTTACAACAAGATCAATAACAATGGGACCAAGCAGTTAAGAATCCCTCTCAGGACGGAAAATTGTTCCTCCACTTATTGAGTTTTAACAAAAGGTTTGTCCTCGGTCTAATGCAGCCTGAGCAGGTGAATGTGGGTTAAAGACAAAAAGATTCAATACCTCGGGATTGCAGTGTGCCATTTCAATTCATGACTAACTCCCACAAGACTGAACTCGAAGTTGTAACAGCAGTAAAACAGAACTAATTGATAGCTGCAAAACTCAAAGTCTCCCTTAAACGTCTTTGGTACAAAGTTCCACTAATTTGAGTTGCATTTGTTTTCTCTGCTCAGTGGCAACACTGATTTCTATTTAAATTTGCTTTGCTGTAAGATCTCTGACTAACTCTACACTAACTCTGTCTTCTCACCACATTTGCACAGCTCTATTACAAATACCTCCATTATGTACTACCTGTAAGTTTGTAGATATGTTGATATTTGTGTGTTTTTTTTTTTTTATCTGTATTTTATGCCATGTCAGTCCTATGTACCCCCCATGCCACCCCTAATCTTTTGCACAGCTCTGATGAAGCTGCCACCCTCTTTTCGTTTACTGACAAAAAACTGAATTGAATTGAACTGAACAGTGATTCCTATCCCTTAGGACTGTGGTTTTAAATCCTGGCCCTTAGGTCACAAAGTACTGATAGTTTTCTATGCTAACAGATAGTTAAGTGCAGCTAATTGCATTCACTTAGCATCCCAGGTGTAAAATTGTCTAACCCATTAAATGGTTACAAATCCGGCAGCACTCAAGGGGTCTGTTCCATTTGCAAGGTAGTTTCCTTTCACCTTGGTACCTAGTTAGGAAGGTTCCTTATTAGAAACTTTTTTTTGTCCAAAATATTACAAAAATTTCGACAGCCTAACAAGGAAATGCCACATAAGTGCTGTAGCCATTCATGCAGAGTTACATCGCCGATTCCTCAGTAATAAAGCGTCTAATGAAAGTTATATATTGTTTTATGTAAGCCTGTTGCTGTGCTGGAAATACGTGTAACATTAGCTACCTAACGTTCAGTTAGGTTACTTCTGGTAGGATGAGTAGCACCTACCGTAGACAACTTATAGTACTGTACGACCCAGACAAAAAAACAAACAGAGGAAAAAAATGACAATAGTAAGATTTTCTGGCAGTGAAAGGACACATAACTGGGCTAATCTAATGTTTTAAAATTTTAACAAGTCAAGGAACCTAACAGAATCTTATGTGATCATGTTTCCTAAAAATGCTGCCTCACTACGAAGCCTCAACGCAAAAGAAACAGATCCTAAATCTTGAGGACCTATTGCTGAAAATCACTGCCTCAGATGAACAATGTGGCAATCTCAAACAGTTTTCAGTATTTACAAGATGAAGTGTTTTAAATTGTTTCTGCCATCTCAGTTTGGATTTTTGTGTTATTCTGTGTAAATTAACTGCACGGCCTGCCCACCATGCATGATTAAGTGATGTCATTGGGGGATTAGCACTGTAGACTCCTATGTTACAACTCAGCTATAAAACATTTCCATTGTGTTTAACCATCCCGGTTTTCATGATATAAAACGACTAAATGGAAATTGCTGCTCCGCTGATCAACTTTCATCCATTCTAAAGTAATAAAACAATGGTAAGGAAATATAACTCAGCCATGGGACATATTTTATTGTTGCTACTGAGATGATATCCAGCTGTGACTGTGATTAATCCTGCTCTTGAAATAGTATTTGTCTATGGCACTTGCTGTCTAATCCCCCCAATGAAGTCAATTAATCAAACATGGCGCAGAGGTGAATAAGGTGAATAACTGGTGTTACATCTAGTATCTTCCGCTGTTCTCTTGGAGCTGAATGTTGTTCCCCCTCACCTTTTTAATGGATGAAAAAAAATTCAGATTTTAGATTAATTAAGAAACTGTACATGCATACTAAGCTAAGATCATTTTTCCAAGACTCTAGTTTTTCATCCCATGTTAAAATGTAATGGGTGTTATGTGCGTTGGCCAGCACACAAAATTTGTCATACTGGTGTGAGCACTTTCAGTAAAGTGTTTATTTATCTTCTTGGAACAGCTCATTATTTAGACAGAATTTCTGATATTAAGAGACATAACACAGCCTTAACCAATATTTTCACCACTGGTTTGGAGGCATTTCTTTACTGTGTCTCCAGAGGAAAAGGTTTGTTTTGATGCACTTGACTGTGTATGCGATTTCTAGAACACTGACCACAATTTGGATGATTGACCCCTTATAATCTCTTATGGGAATGTAAATAGAGACCATCCTATATTCACTAATAATGTAGTTTCCATCAGTTAGGGCATTTTTAGAGGTGTAAATTTTGGATCAGTGGGTTCATTTCTAAGAGGCTGGTTAGCAATCTCAGCATAGACCAGATGGATTAAGTCTCGGGAACCCAAAAAGGCAAGAGGGGTCCTGTTCTAACTTTTCACATGAGGCCTTGCTGGCCAAAACTCACTTGAAGAGAGCAAAAGCTTAGAGTAATCCCAACTCTTGAACCCTGACCAATCCCTTGCCTCTGCTCTTAAGTTTTCCTGAAGTGTGTAGTGACTGCTATTGACTGGAAGAGATGGAAAAAAAGACCCTTTGTATTAGCTTTAGAGAATACAACCAACCATAAAGCACTCTGCTGTAAATGCTGCTGTAGGTTATGATGGTTAGGGATTACCATGGTAACCTCCACTGACCCCCGTTGAGAGTAAAAACAAAACCTTGATTAAGAGTCTCGAGGTTGTTGGTCTATTTATTTACTTTTTTATCCTCCCCGTATTTTGTTCTTCACAAGAAAGATGTCATGGACCTAGGAGAAGAAACCTTTCTCTGTGGAGGCGGGTTTTATTTTTGCTGTCTTCTCCGCAGGCAGAGACACTAGGCATGACTAATCGCTGTCTGCTCTGCAGTGGGCCCTTTTTTCTGGGGCAATATTGGCTATAGGGGCTGCAGTTGTCCATAGGAATGCTGATTATGAAAGGTGACTGGTAAATATTTTAAACACCAAAGAAATCCTTGATTCGACCTTTTACCTTCACAAGGTCAAAGCTAATTTGCAAGCCATGAAAAAAGCATTTGGCAGATTTAGAGAATGCAGTGGTGGTGGCGGAGAAGATACATAGTGTGTGTGTGTGTGTGTGCATGTGTGTGTATGAAAGTGTCTTATGAGGCTGTATAGACCTCTGATACTTAGTGAAAGAGTTATTACAGCCATTAACGTTGGCTGGGCTATGGGGGTGGTATATGTGCATGCACTGTATGTGTGTGTATGTGTGGGTGGGGCAGATGGGGGGGCTACAGTATATGGTGAGGTATACTTGCCAGCTATTCATTAATACAGTGACTCACAGGCTGCAGTTATGCATCACTTCTGGTGTTACACAACATGGATGATAAATGGCGGAAACCCTCATGCACACTGGCTGTATTCCAAAGGTCAACAACAGCCAGAATCAATGGCATGGGTTATTGTCAAATTTTAATTTCTCACTGGGGCTACCATATGAAGAACATCAAGAACAAGAACAAGAACACTCATACTAGTGGTAAGGCCTTTGCACACCAAATCCATATTTTTCGTATGTGCTTTTTTAATCTGTCATCCAATAAAAATCATTACGCACAGAAACCTAAACCTTGCACACTGAGTCCACTGTGTTTTATTATTCTATTGGGAAGAGTGTGCACCGGGTGATCACCACAGAAATTGAATGGGTTAATTTCGGTTTCTGTGCTGATTGGCCTTTCATCTGGATTGGAGACCGGACTGGAGATTCTCAGGGCACAGCCTCAAAAAGCTGCAGCATATAGCCAAGACCGTGGCCAGCAGCGATCCGGGGGTCAGTCTGCTTATCACACTTTTGTGCAGAGCTGATAGTCTCAGTGTTTCATGGCTGTGCTGGAGATCCCAGTAGATTGAGTCGTGCGTAATGGCTGAGCTGCCTCATCGCCCAGATTGTGCGTGCAGTGTTTACACCTTCTTGACAGTTTATGAAATTGTCGCATCTATTAAGCTTGTTGCAAAAACAACGCCTTAAATTGAACCTGCTCTGAAAACTTTGATAACAGACAAAAGGGTCGGAGTCGTTGTGTAAACATGATCAATACAATTTTGGACAAAGAAATACTGACTTAATGTACAAAGGCCTTTAGGATGAATAAAATTATATTAGCCAAAAATATCACAGTACATGCTATTGTCACAACATGAGAAAAATAAGTAAAGAAAAAAAATGCACGCTTCACACATCTTATTAAGGATAAATTGTTGCTATGCTCAAAGTAGAAACGTGCAGGCAGTTGTTTCCACTTTCTGTGGTTTTAGCCAGGGTTTGACATGCAAATTTCAGTACATTCAGACTTGGACTGTGCTTAAACCATGATAATGAGAGAAAGAAAATAATAAGGATAATATCTTTTTGGTGAATTAGAGGCAATTTCCCGGCATGCCTGATGTGACAGTAGAAGAGAAACACTGTTTCTGATAAGTACAAAAGTACTGGAGCCCACACAGACCATAATCAGTGAGGCAGATCAATAAATATACTGTACCTTTGCCACTCTTCTAATCAATATATATTGTATTGTAGCCTCAGTAGTTAGTTTCACAAAATCAGTCACAAGGATCAGTTTCTCACAAGCTGAGTTCAATAACCAATTCTTCCTTATTTAGATCGCAGACAGTCTAATCTTTAGTCAATCTTTAATAGTATCACATGGATGTGTTACATATTTGGTGAATTCTGATTTTTTTTCTTATTAACATAATTATGGGACGATTCTGAACTAACATGTTTTTTGCCCAGTTTAATGAAATTTATGCCCCCCCCCCCCCCCCCGTGCAAAAATTGCCCCTGGGCCCAGTGACAAGTTGGCCCTCCTTTTTCTCATCTTGATGCATACGCAGTCCAGCGGCATTACCTTGCTGTCCCGTCGGCCATGGTTGTCATGGTAGCTAACAAGGCTTATTAAGATCAAAGGCATAAAGACCACACTCTTGACTCTCAAAGAGCACGAAAATCAGAGGAGATAAATCAAGGCTTAGGCTTTAACACTGAAGGTCTGGGAGATTTAATACATGCCTGATCTTAGGCAATTTTAACAATAGATAAAAAAGGAAACAAAAGAACCAAAACACACACACACACACACACACACACACACACACACGCCGAAAAAAAACAAAAAAAAACAAAAAAAAGAAGTAGCCTGAGCTTTAAGCCACAACTCTGACAGTTAACAAAATCAGGATCAGGCTAACGCTTGCTACAGGCACAAATACACAGATTCATAATTTATGAACATTATTAATAGACTTTTTAGAATCAGGACCATAAAGAATAAAAAGAGCCTGCTGTAAACCAGAACCTTACTTTCCAGAGCTTTTACAGCTAATGTCCAACAAAGATGAACGAGGACACAACCACACATCTACCTCACAGACACTGTTGCACCCTATTGCAGTCACTGCTGTAAATGTGTTGACATGTTGTACCTATGGCTGGGTGATATATTGATATTATATCGATACTGTGATCTGACCCAAGTGTATGCAACACAGTAAAGAGATGCAGTTTTCTCAATTTATTACACTGTTGTAGCTGTTATGTGATTTATCTCTACCTGCTTGATTATCACATCCACATTACTAATGATTATTTATCAAAAATCTCTGGTCTGTAAATATCTTATAAAAGCACCAATAGCCATCACTACAATATCATCACAATATGGATATTGCAGTATTTGGTCAAACATATTGTGATATTTGATTTTGTCCATATCGCACAAGCCTAGCTGGACCTTAGCAGATACATAGCTTTTTGCTGTGGTCTGAAACAGTATGTACTGGACTTTTTACAGGCTCTTGCACTGATACAATTAAACTTTGTTATATAATATAATGTATTTTTCATCAAGCATTCATACTTTTTGAGCCTATAGAGTAAATAATATGTAAATTGCTTGCAACTGAACTGTTGGTTTCTATGGGACTGTAATAAGTGAATCATCTTTTATTTTTTTTTATTTATTATTTTTTTTTTGTGTGTGTGTTACTTGGTGAGTTCAATCCAAGGTGTGAAAGGATATACATTTATATAACACCTTAACACCGCTCACGGAAAAAAGAAGTAGTTAAGAAAGATGTCTAACAAATGTTGCAACATGCTCAACTCTGCACATTACTTCTGACAATCTTGGTAACTGAAAACCTGAAAAACTGAAAAGTTAGTCCTTACTTTTTAGGTATAGCTGATTTTGTTTTTGGTTTGTTTGTTTAGCACCAACAGTATGTGTTCTTTGTCATTTTTCTTGTTGGGAGATGCACCTCTTTTAGCTGTGGCAGACTGCTGAAGGGTTATTACAACATAGTGATGATACAGAGCAAGACAGGAGAGAGGTAAAGGTAGAATGAGGCAGCAGAGGAGGGAAAAGTGCAAGAGAAAGAGCTCATAAGGGACTCTGGATATGATGCATGCTGGCTATACGGCTCAACCCAGGTATTTCCTCTGAATAGGATGAAAACTTTATTAAAAGAAAAAAGCATCATAGGGCTGATACAACTGCAGTGTTGTTTGCTTTCATCCAAAGCCCATGGAAAGAACTAGTAATAAATCAAGCAGACGCATGAAAGCTGATAGTGTAGTATCTTCTGACTGGGCAGACAGTGAAGCAGTCTGGTGTTTAGATTCCCTGAAGATACACCAGAAAGCTGCTCTTGTGTCTCTACACTACGCAAACAGACATCAGAGAAGGATGGAGACACCTTCATGGGGAATATCCAACAATGTGTGGAAGCTGGTTATCTAATAGGGTCTTGAGAGAGTTTAAAAAAAAAAAAAAAAAAAAAAAAAAAGGAAGTGAGGGAAAGTTATAACTAAAGCTTGAAGAGAAACCAAACCGGCTGAGAAAGAGTAGAAAAGGAGGCAAGAATGTTGAAGAACTTCACAAATGGTAATTTAAAGAAAGCCATATTGATGAGATGAAATTATTCTGGGTGTAAGGGATCGAGGTGCAGTGTGAAGTTGAGGGACATGGAGAGGGGGAGTAAAAGCAGAGGAAGAGGATAGAAGCTAAACCCTGCGACGTCTCTGTGGGGAGAGCACTGACACGCTTAGGAAACAGAGTGGAGAAGAGAGGAGACGTGAGACTGCTGGTGAGAACTGGATGGAAACTTAAGGAGAACTCAGGACAGAGAGAAGCAGGAAGAACACGATAAGGGTCAAATCCCTGAAATACCTACAACGTGATCCCCTCTCTCTCCCTGAAAAAGTAGCTTGTCTCAGAGTCTCGAGTATCCTGAATGAACATCTGATTTCATATAGAAAGGAATATACTGAGGTTTTTGTAAGTGACATGCCTGAAATTTGAGATATGACTCCTTCGTTAGATTATTTTGTGCCACCCCAGCATTTCTTATTCCGTTCTGTTCCTTCCTTCCCCTGTTTTACATGTGTATAATATCTGGTATGATATCTGCATTCACATCAGGGGAAGGAAATAAAGATTGGAGAGGTTTTCTTCAAAGACCAAATATTTGGTCTTTGCATTAGGCTGTTGATGCGGCTTCTGCTATGTTAAGTCTCTGACAAAGAGAGTTAAAAGTTCTCTGAGCTTTAAAGCAGCATTAACAGTCACGGTGAAAAGTCCCCAGTGGGCAGACATTTTCAGTTGGACATGACATTTGCTTCTTTGAGGTTTCAAGGCACAGATGTACTGAAGCCTTTGAAATGTGGAAGGGACAGTGGATAGAGGATTTTAATAGAGAGAATCTTTTACAGATATATAACCCCAAGAAGAGACCCCAAATGAAGAATTTGTGGCTGGGACCTTTTTTTGTAAATATGGCTAAGTCCACACCAAGCTGGGTAAATTTTAAAATGGCATTCTTTTTTGCTTTCCATCCACGCTAAGTTATTTTTGAAAAGTTTCCAATCAGTGCTGGAATGCTCGGCAACACAGAAAAACAGTGACATCCACTGTGTTGTGCATGCGTAGGCCCCTGACCTGTGACATGTATGATGTTTCTGCAGTTTATATTTATTCATAGTGTTTCCACTGAATGCATGAAAAGCCAACAGGATCAAAATCAACAAACAAGACTAGGCAAAAGCGAGCTAGATCTTTGCCTGGGCAGACAATGGACCTTCTTCCAATTCATTAACTAACCACTAACCAACCTTTCACTCCACTCCGTCACAAGAATTGATGAATAAACATCAATTCAACTGGCATCAGCCAAATATTAATTATCTAGCAGCTTTCTTAATGAAAAAACTTTCACAGCTTTATGATGTCAATTATAAGGAGACCACAAGGAAAATATATGATGATCGTGGGGGGTGGACTTGCTCTCTCTTGACTTTGGGAGCAGAATGAGGACAATTAAAATGAACATTCTCCCCAGATTGTTATACCTATCTACAACACTTCCAGTAGAGGTGCCTCTTAAACAGTTTAGGGAATGGGATAGATATCTTTCTAGAGTCATTTGGAATAATAAAAGACCTAAAGTGAGGTATTCAACATTACAGCTGCCAGGGGAAAGAGGAGGCATGTCTTTACCTTGTCTTAGAGATTACAATGTGTCAGCCTTGCTGCGGCCCTTTGTGTGTTGGTGTAATTCAGTTTATGAGGCTAAGTGGGAAGACACTCAACTATCTTTAATGTCAACATTGGGCTGCCCCATCAGAGTTAATGAAGTATTTCAGCTCCAGAATCAATGAGTTGTTTTCTCAATGAAAATCTGGTCAGAGGTGGTAAAAAGATTTCAGCTCAGTGGAGAGATTAAACCGCTCAGCTGGCCGGCATACAATCTGCACTTCCTCCCAGCATCACAAGACCACAGGTACAGACAATGGGCCAAGCGAGGCATCACCTCCTTTTTCCAAACAATAACAAATGGAAATCTTAATAACTTTGAGGATATATGCCAACATCATGAGCTGGGCAAGGAGGATTTTTATCGGTACCTACAGATTCACCACCTCTTCCTAAAAGAAATGAGGAGCCCTGATTTGGCTGCACCTCCAACAGTAATTCAGGTTTTTATTGACGAAAACGATTCAAAAAATCCCAAAGGCATTATAGACAAATTAAACCAAGGCCTCACTTTAATGAACAAAAATTCAACCAATTACATACAGCAGCATTGGGAAAAGGAAGCGAACATAGTAATACCAGAGAAAGTGTGGCTTCAAGCATGGAAAACCCAGTCTAATTCTACTAACTCGTCTTTTTGGAGAGATTTCTGCGAGAAAAAAATGATACATTTCTTTATTACCCCTAAACAGAAATCAAAATTAAGCGGGTCCCAGCATTCTTGCTGGAGGGAGTGTGAATCTGTCTCAGCAGACTACAAACATATTTTTCGGTTGAGTCCATATGCCAGGACTTTTCAGAAAGGAGTGAGCCACTCAGTTAGAGATTATGGACCTGAAATCTGATTTTTCCTTCACCTTCTTATACCTTGGAAACATACCTAAAGGCCCCATAAAAGTGACACATATCTTCTGAAGATTTCCAAGGCCGCGAGTAAAAAATAATTACAAGACGCTGGCTTCAGAGGAATCCCCCACCATCCTCCTCCTCACCAGTATAATCAACTCTATCTGCTCAATGGAGAAACTGACCTTCACCCTTTGACTTCAAAAGGAGAAAGGAGATAGATTCTGGAAAAAAAAATGGGATTGCTGTGACCACATGGATTATTACCAAGCTTTTCCTGTTGTCTGAACCTTCCGCAGTGAACCATGAACTGCACCCTGTGCCCTCCCTTCTTTTCTTTTCTGTCTTTTTTAAGCTGATTAATGAATTAATTAAGTAATTAATTTTAATTAGTGTTTTTTCTTTCCACTGATTGCGCAACACTGCCCCAGACCTCATCCTGTTTACACAGATAACAATCTTAGCAGCCATTTTCAAATTCTCAGGTGTCCCCATTCAGTCTACAACTGCTGTAATAAAACACATCCACTTTGGAAAATATCAGCTTTTGTTGGGTGTAACACCACATTAGTGTGGATGGAAGGTCAAAATGGAGAAAAAAAAAAAAAAAATGTTTTCATTTACCTGATGTAGAGTAACCTTGTTCACACACTGAGTAAAAAGTCTGGTTGGAACTTTTTTGGTGAATACAAAAAAAAAAAAAAAAATCTTAGGACTATTTGAGACTATTTTTTGAACATTTGTAGTACAATTATGGAATTTAATTAAACTTGTTCAGGGCACTCCACTCCACTCCACTTTTACACACAGAGGTCAGCATCCACTGCATGTTTACAGTTCTAAAGAGGTAAGAAAAAAGCATGCAATAGCCCATATAACCAAAAAACAAACAAAAAATCTGGACATAGTAAATGCCTATAGCATTAGGCAGATTTCAGTTCTTGTTGTCTCTTGAGTAACAAAAAAAGTCTCCATAAGGCAGGAATGTTAATGCTGAAGGCAGTGCAGTGGCAGAAAGAGAAATGATAAGACAGACGAAGAGACGAGAAAGTAAGAGTTAAGTGGAAAGATGCAATGCAGAGGGGCTGTGCAGATGTGTGGGGTGGTACTGTACCTCTGTTGCCAGTGACTGTGGGGTCTGAACCGTGGGTGTCAGTAGGATCTGGAGGAGTGGGGTGTGGGGGGGGAGTGGTGGATGGAGGCAAGGTGGTGGGGACGTCTGGTGGAGGGCAAAGAAACACAAATACACAAAAACAATACAACAAAAGAGGCACAGTATACACACAGGGACAGTTAGATAAAACAATGACACAAACAGATCACAGGTTAAAAAATACAGATATATATAATAAGGGGACAACTGAAAATAATGACAAATAATGACACTTAAAATGATAAACACGTAACATAAAATATCCAGCTCCTCAAATGCAATAAAGAATTATTGCTGGCACAAAATCATGCACTGCACCAAGACATTTTATTCAAATGTTCCTTATTTCTTATTTCTTGGTTGGTTTCAACATATTGAGTTGGATACATAGTGTTTCAAGGAGCAGAGATGTTCATCAGAATCTCATAAGTAAGTGTTTACGCACCTTGAGTGACCCTTCGCATCAGAATTGGGAGGTTGGCCCTGCTGAGCCCTGTCAGGTGATTGACTATTAATGATTCTCTCAGGGTTAGGCTTCACACGAGGCAGGCTTTAAGGAACAAGCACGTGGCTGGGTAGCTAAACCTCTAATGATTTATTCATTGGCCATGGACAAGGGTTTTGTTGTTAGCCTTTCAAAATAACTGCTGTAAAACTCTGGTCTTTGGCTACAGTTCCATCGAGCAAAGATAACACTGCATTGGTACAACATAGCACTGTGTAAAGACAGCAGTATAAACAGCTTGAGCATGATGTTTGATTGTCCTGTCCAGCGAGGCTTATGCCAAACAGATGTCTGTCAGGCATATGAGCTCCCATGTATACAGCAACAGGAAAATATTATTACAGTAAGCATCTATAAGAGTAAAAGGAGTAAAATGCTACCACTTGTGAGGAAATTTCCATACTGTACTCCCAGGTGTCACTATTTTCTCCATGGGTGTGAATTAATTTTTTTTCCTGTTTTTGAATGTTTAGGGTGATTTCTGTAGTGAGAGGGCAGGATTAGAGCTGAACTGGTTGATGTCTGTGAGCCTGAAGGCAGAAACTGCCTTCAGGGACCTCACAACATATGAAAGTTAAAAGCTGAGAGCTGAGAAAGAAAACATGTTTATATAATAAAAACACAGATGAATTTAACAAATTTGACACTGTCTGCAAACTCAATACATTATTAAAATGCATATAATATAAAGATTCAGTGTAGAGAATCTCTGTGTTTCTTTGTGTCCTTGTAAGGCCTTTTAAATGTATGCACGTTTCATCACACATTCAGTAATAAACAATACTTATAATATGTTTTTTTGAATAAAAGTCTTCAACAAGGTTGAGCAAACCACTTAATGCAGCAAAGCCTTTAAGGGGTGAAGTTCAGCAACTTAATGCCATTTGTTAAAATCTAGTATTTATAGTGGAACAACATGTTCATTTATAACATTAAAACAATGCTGCTGGATTGCATTTCATTTTCTATACTTTCCATACTTGTTTTCATTCTACACAAATATATTGCTAATATTTTTGGTATATGTCAGTAGAAATCTAATCCGTAAGAGTGGGAACTATTTTCCACAGGAGTGTTATTATGAGCAGTGTTGGTTCTACATGTTTTTTTTTTTTTTTTTTTTTTTATATCATTTCCCATCTTGTTTGCAGGGTTGACTTTTAAACAAAAAAGTCTAATCAAGCTGTGAGTGTCACAATCTGTTTTTGACTTTGGTCTTCCCACCAGAGGATAGTGGTAAAGCTGCTTCATCCAAGGCAATGTTTCTCACTGTCACACATTAAGGCGACAGGAAAAATGGAATTGAAACATTGTGTGACAAAGTTAATGAGGTTACAGTACTACCTTGGCTTTTATGTTTATGTCACTCTGCTTTTTATGGTACGGCAGAGACTTTTAATTGGCGGCGGTACTCTTTCATAGGGCCCACTGTCCTGTGCGTCTGAGTGACATTTCAGCCTTAGCGTGAATCACTAAGCAGCTAAGTGGATGTCTTCAGGAGAGAGGGAAGAGGGAAACGTCTCTTCGTTGGAGAGGAACCATTAAAAAGGCATTTTCCAAGAATTATAGCAGCAATTGTGAAAGGCTAAAAGGTGTGCTAATCACTGATGAAGGGTAGGAACAGACTGGGTGCCATTTTAGAGGAACAAGTAATGAATCTGGATAGGGCTCTTTGACCCTCCCATACCCAATTACCTTTCTGGTGGCGCAGAATTTGTCAGTTTTATAGCATCACTGTCATTAAGTGCATTGGTTATTCTTGTTTTTACATTGGGCTGGCATTTGAAGGAATTGTTAGGTGGACACAAAGACCTTGGCATGTGGGACACACATACACACACGCACACTAATTAAACCACCCCAAGACTTCCTACTGGAAATTTTCTACTGTAAGTAGGTAGACACAGGGGGATAGAAAGTGCTAATTCTCAGAGAAAGTTTTGAAACTTCTCCAGTGTTAAGTTATAAAGAGCCAGGCTCTTACAAAACACAATTGTGTATTCCAAATGTGTATTCTTCCAAATTAGTTATCCAACTGAATGTGCTGCTATATCTCAGCACAGCTTTCAAAGCTCTGGCAATTTAGCAAACTTTAACATCAAATCCAAACATGGATAGGCACCAAATGTACTTGTCTCACTATCTATATGTGAATTCTTCTTGTGACTGTGCGTGAGATCTGTCATTTCCCCTCAGCTTTAATGGACCATTCACAGAAGATTAAAAGAAACAGATGCAGGAAAATGGAGATGATTTATGTAAGGATCCTACACATCAGATGGCATTTATCCCTCTGTACTGTGGTCATTTAGCATTTTGGGGCTTTGAATACAAAGATAGTTATGAGGGAAATATGACTTATTGCTACAATGGTCTGAGGGGGTGTAGGATTTATTTAGTATGTACTATAAATTAAGTAAGTTTGAACCTTTTAAATTTGTGTTTGCACAGCATTTACAAGCTGTGCTAATCATGGTCACAACTTACTTAAAACCCATTTTGGCACCTCTATAAAGGTGGAGGAGAGGTTCATAGCATCTTTGTTGCAAATTTATAAATTCTGATTCCTGTTTTGTAAATTATGGCACAGCGGGTGCACTGAATCAAGTGTCATGAGGTGCTCTAGCATGAGCTGTGTGAAATGGTGTGCAAATTTACAGTGTAAGAATGCCAAAACACACTCTACCCAAACTCCCCCCCGAAAAAAGCAGGATATGTTGCAATATTCAAAGTCACTGATGCAATCTGATTAATTAAACTTGGTATTAAGCTACTTTACTTTTTTTTTTTTTTTTTTTTTTTTTTTTTTTTAATATGAGACATCCGGTTAAATGGTCAATTAATTAAATTAAATCAATTATTATCATCATCCACAATCACAATCACCAAAATTATTTCAAGATGAACAAAATGATCTTTGTGACTATAAAAAGTATGTAATGTGATTACTGTCAGAAGCTGAAATAAATTGCCATTTTCCTAATTAGATTTCAGAAACCCTACATCTGTTACTTCCCAAACCTGTGTAAAATGCACACAGCCTACAAAAGCTACTTTCATAGATTAAGATAAACTTGCAAAGCATAAAACATATCTTTACTGGGTGGATGACTTTTATAATGATGTGACTAGTCGAGTCTTGTTTTGATGTTTGGTAGAAGTGTCCTGATATTTAAGCTGACAGCTATCATTGTAGATGCATCTATGATAACTATGGTGAAAAAAAAAAATCGCTTGCAAAAGATATTGCAAAGAGATTTTGGTTTTACATTCCCAGTGAACGAAAGCACAGTTCAAAATCTATGCCACAAATGACACATTAGACCAATATACTCCATAAAATGGCCCGAGGATTGAATTAGCATCCTTAAAAGCACGATTTGACTTTGTTAATATTCGCGCTTGTGTTATGAGTGAGGTATAAACAAAAGCAGCCATGTAAAGTTCTCTGGGGGCAGAAAAACAAACACATAATCACTAAATTGGTTCTCCATTTTCTAATCTGTTACCAGTCATGTGCTTGGCCAGTACACAAATTAATGTTTTGTATTTTTGTTTATTTTTTTGTATACTGTAATAAAAATAAATGAAATATGCAGCGTATATTAATGTGTGTGTTTTCATTAACTGGGATAAACAACAGCACTTTAACAGAGTCACGAAATAATCAAATTAACTTAATATTGATGTATAATTTGTCTTTACCAGTGAAGTATGTGTTGTATTATTTGGAGTAGATAAGAGTTCTGTACACACATCATTCAAGCTTAAACTAAGTGTTGCTGAGCATTTTCTTAGATAAATGTCGATGAAGTCCTTCAGTTATATAAAAGGCTTTATATTCCACCATTAAATGTTTCTTACCATTTTCTTTTCTCCTGTTATTGGGAACAAAGTTATTTGAGATAAAGCCTAAAATATGACACTTACCGCTCTCCTGTGTCTGCTCAAGGGTTGTCAAGTGTTGCTGTAGCACTGGCTTCGACCAGCAGCAAACACTTCATGGACTATTGATGCTAACCTTGGTTGCATCATTCACATGCTTTACATTTGTTCTGCACACACACACAGACAATGGTAAAGAGAAGAGATTTTAAAGCATTCTAGCTCCAACAACACATAGCTGTTGGTACCTGAGAGGTTTATTGTCTCATTTTTTTGTATCAGATTCAGGGTGCCTTAAAGGGGAAAATCAGTGAAACATCCCCAAGGCGCTTGTAATAATAGTATTGTGATACTTTATTGATCTGCTTAGGAAAATTCAATTTTTACTGCAGTTGAAGGATGCTCTCGCTGACCACTGGTCGCCTGCTTTTTTTTTTTTTTTTTGTCCCTCATAACACATTGTCTGAGTCTGTAACGCAGAGGAAAGAGAGAAGTCCTGCTGTTCTGCTCTCTTTTTTAAGCATTATTACTTAATGCCAAAAGACAAATGCTATCTCTGGCAGTGGAGAAACGGAAGAGAGGAAGAGCTATCTGTTTTCCCTGACACTGAGTCCCTTTATCCTCCACCTCCTCTGGCGTTACTAGGAATTACTTATCCTTCCTGGTGATATTCCTGACAACGCAGCACTAAATTCTGCCTCCCTCACACATTTCTCTCCCTGTGTGTGTGTGTGTGTGTGTGTGTGTGTGTGTGTGTGTGTGTGTGTATGTGTGCGTGTGTGGAGGATCTGGGACGCAGGTTTATTTAAGGAAAGGCGTTGGTGGCATTGGTGTCACCTGAGGCCCTTATTCTCCCAGCGAGAGATAGTACCACTAATCACTCTTAGCACTGATACAGTATGCAGATCAGGAGGTGATATAATCCTGGTTCTTATGATGAAGTGTGCTGCTGGTGAATTTACGTTCACACATTACACTGCATATGTAACACTATTAAATTAACAATGGCAGCATAATTTGAGTACAATTCTAGATTCTGGATTTTTCTGCATTTATGGGTGGCAATGACAATGAGTGGCCTGTAAAATCTCCTCCCTGTCCCTTTCCCTTTGTTTTGCAGGGTTGCAAGTGAAAATCACCTTATGAAACATGTTTACCCACATATCAGGGTCTCCTCTGGACTCACCATAGACGTAGAGTACATATTCAGCACTGCTGGTGCCTAGGTGGTTGCTGGCTTCGCAGCGGTAGGTGCCATTGTCTGTCTTGTTGAGAGAAGTGAAGGTGAGCTCCCTCCCCTCTACAATCATTCTCTCCAGGTCAGGAAGCTCGCCGCCATCCTTTGTCCACATCACAGGATCCGGTCTACAAGGTTAGAGAATGGGTGAGAGAACAGCAGTTTGAATAGGGCCAATTCCTCTTCTAGTGAAAGCAAAGCATGCTACTTATACCTTACTGAAGCATTAGATAAAAGACTCCTATCAGCAGAAGGGTTACCATCCACCAATTTTATGTGGAATTTTATGTGAATTTGCTCATGAGAAAACCTGAATGGAAACATAGGAATTTCACAAAAACTTTATCATTTTTAATTTATGTCTGGCTGAGGTGGATTCGTTGGCATGTTGATGAAGACAAAATGTGAAAAAAGGCTTATGGAAACAATTTCAAGTAACAATGACATAGCGGGGTCTTTTTGAATGCACCTCCACTCTGTTGAATGACCAAAACATTGTGGCTGACAGGATCTTTTATAAAAAGTCCATCCTGCTGATTACAGCAAAAATTGGGAAATTAAGTGGAGCACTGATATATGAGGGCCGACATGTTCTCTGGACCTCTGGACATTTAATGAAGCCATGTACAAGTGAGTGAGGGTTCTTACATCTCTTGATCTTCCGAACTGTTTGGTTGCACCAATTTGACTGCACAATGGCTTACATTTTTGCACTTGTCAAAATAATTTGCATAATGCCGTCTCATTTCCTTCTGCCTAATTTTTGAAAATGCACTTAATATATTTTTGAAATTTGGATGGAATCATAGCTAATGATTGTTATGATATTTTCTGTGACTTACGAGGGGTTTCCTTTGGATACACACTCCAGTTTCAGGTACTGACCCTCCTGAGGGACTGCAAGGGAGTGGACGATTTCCACACGAGGGGCATCTAGGACAGAGAGAGGGAGAGTTGTGATTTACAAGCATTGCACACTGACATATGTGTACACTCCGTGTGTGCTCACATGTCTTCTGGTGTTTACTCACAGTGGACCTCCAGCACTTCGGTGGCTTGCTGTGGTGTCTGTGCGAGTGCCACATGGTCCACTCTACAGGTGTAGGCCACTCCATCATCATTCCTGTCCACATGCAGCTGCAGGGAGCTCCGTACCGTAAATGTCCTCCCGCTTGCGTTCACCTCCTTAGCACCTTGGGAGAGAGTTGCATGCTGTCATTGATGCAACACATTCATCCTGTGGGCTGTGATGGCCACAGTTAAATCTGATGGCTCTGTGGTCAACATCAGGTTTAAGTTGCTTTACACATACAGCAACACTTCAGAGGGATATTTGATCAACATCAACAACCATCATGCAATACTGTATGCACCCAAATGTAATATTCACAACATAACTGTATGTTCTTTACATAGCAGTTCTGCAAAACACTATAGTTGGCTCTTGAATATTTGCTTTTCTGCTGGTGAAGAGATTATAGTCCTCAAGTGAGAGAAATGATGTTGATGTTGTTATTCCACCTGCTAACACCTGTATTTGTTGAAAGAGAAGTGTAAGAGATTCGCTGAACAAAATCACTAAGCGACATTATGGTATACAGATTGACAACGCACCAACTGTAAGCTAGCTGATGTTTGTTTGACCTCTGTCACACTGCCTGCTGAATGAGAGCAGACAGTATTTCCCCTATGGGACTCTGTGCAACCTTAACAATGCAAACCATATAGTTCCCCTCCCCATCGCACACATGGTGAATAGCGTTATGAACAGACAAACAAATAAATGCCTGAACGGAGGCACAAACAGAGCCCAGCTCTTAATATGAGTCAAGACATAGCAGCTCTATTTTGGGATGAACTGACTCCCCATGAATCCTTCTCTGAATTCCAATATTGCAGATCAACAACTGTTCAGCAGCAGTACGCATGCATGCAAACAAAAACAAACGCAAACACACACACTCAGACACACATACACATACACATACACAAAAGCTGTTCTTACTCCTTGCACTCAAACAGCTGTTATTCTTTTTCATTCTCCTGCTCTAATTATTGGAGTTAATTAATTACCTGGAGGTCAGGAACAGGACAGCACTGGAATGTATCTCTCTTCCACTTAATATTCCTCCAAGACACCTACACTCAATTATAATGATCACTAAACCCATTGTTAAAAAAAAAAAAAAAAAAAAAAAGTCCCCACAAGAAATTGTCTCCAGTTAATTTGCAATCATATGATTATGCGTCTCCACAAAAAAAAGTTATTCTGAAAGTTTGTCAGCTTGAGAGTTTCAGCCATGTTATTTGGATATTCCTCTGAAGACAAATGCTATACTTAAGTTTTCCCACAACTTATGCTTTGTCAGATCATTGTTGTAACTGTGTACCTCAGCACATGTATTCATCACACATTTTAGATTCTGCTTTGGCATCTCATCCAGCATCAGTTCTTATTACAGCTAAAAAAAAAAAAAAAAGATACCTCCTAGAAGGCTGATAGTCTTTGCAGGTGATGTCCATCTTTACGCCCAAGGCCTCCTGAACCACTGTTGACCACCTTTGCCTGTCGGCTGCCCGAAATCCACTGCACCTACACTAATTGTCCAAATCTCACACTGCAAATTCTTACACCACATTTCTTCCTCTCCCTCTCATCCTTTGAGTGCCCGACAACAAGCAGTCCCATCAGGACAAAATGATTACCATGGCCAGGCATCTTGTTCTGTGGCAGTCAGGTGTTTGGCAATAACTTCAATCAGCCTGGTTGCAAAACATCATCATAAATAGTCCACTACATCTGCACAATCTGCTCTCAAAATTATCCCAGCAACACCTGCCCTGTAAACCCAACTAAACAGCTGACTGCTGGTCCACCTCTTTATCCCCATCAACACACCATTCCTTGCCAAAACATCCGGGAAATCCCCAAACCCAGCTTTTGCTCATTATCTAGATAATGACCTGGATTTTGGCTCACATCCTTGTCCCATCATTCCCCTTTCAGCTTCCTATGTGTCCACGAATCTGATGTCTACCTTCAAAGATGTTTGATCTCTCTTTGGCTAAGGATTAACAAAAAATTCATGGTTATTATGACTGTTGATTGTTTCCCATTCACCACATTAGCTTCCATTAAAATTTCTCCTTGGAATAATATTGGCCTCTTGCAAATCCTAAGCCCTCCACACTCATCACTGAGTGGCAGTGTAGCCCAGTGGTTGGAGAGGCTCTTTGCTAACCAGGAGATCATAGATTTGATCCATATGACAGCAATGTCTTCATTCCTGTCAAACTGTCTTGGAGCTGCATGGACATTGAAGTCCTTCCTGCTCCAGGGGTGCTAGCCACATGACCAGCATTTCATTACTCCATAAAATAACAGTCCAGTATCAACTCTCCTCAAATCTCAGCAGTGACCACAGTAAAGTCCTATTTAATGTTTTAGGTTCCTGCAATCAGTGGTTTTAATTGATATCTGCAACATCTGTCAACATTTCTGCCACGTCAGTTTGAAAGAAATCAAAATCCTTGATAAAGACATCAAGTAGATAAAGTATAGTAAAAATGATTGACTTGGCAAGACCATGCCTGTCCATCTCCTCCCTTTTCCATCTGCTCTTAGCCTTGAACCCTTCATTCATTCAGGATTTAAATTCATAGCCCCACACCACTGGCCCTGTTTCCACTTGATATGAGTCTTGACACTTTCGGCATCCAGTTTCTGAGACACTCTCCTGTAGTGGCACAACATCTGCCAAATCACAATAAAGCATCCCAGGCCACACAGTCATACCTCAGACGATAGTTCTTGAAAATCTTCCACTGCTACAGTAGCTCTTCTTCTTAAGTCTTAAGTCGTTACACACTGGCTTCTCGACTTCACTGCCAGTAAATAATCTCCATCTCCATGCAGGTATTCCTAACGCACTCGCCTTTCTATGACCTTCGTTCAGCCACTCTGAATATTTTGCGGGTGGACGTTCTACCCACGGTATACCAGCGGTCAAGCTATTAAATGATATCAAACCCACACATTCAAAGTCTTTCAAACATAAATTCACTTATACATTCAGGTTTACTTCCTTATCTCTGCATTCAGGTGTTGTCCTGCTTTGTGCAACTGTGCCTCAGTGCAACACGTCTCTCTCTTTTTCTGTATTCTCATCATAGCAAACTTAAAAAGCACCAGTGTATGTACAGTCTCTCTCATGCTGGTTGCCTTTGTTTGTATCTCCTGAAGAGATTGTTTACGCTCCATATCCTCCTCTCCTCTGCTCTCATCTGCTCCACTTTCTAAGCATCCCACCCCACCGTCTCCTCTCCCTCTCTCCATTCTGCCAATCATTCATTCTCCTCAGTCGCTTCCCCCAAGTGAGGAAATGCGCCCACCTCCCCTTGAGATGAATGATTGACAGGTCTGCAGTGTTAGCAACACTCAAACAGACAACAGGAGAGAGGAGAAATGGCTGTATTTCTTCACAAAGAAAAGAACTGTTGGAGCTATAGAGGGGAGAAAAAGAGAGGATTAGAAAGAGAGAGGCCATCTTATTTATGATACCATAGCTTGCTTTTGCAGATGGAAACGTTTTCTTATCATTTCTATCAATTATGCCCTCAAACTCTCCTTTTGCCTCTCCCCCCACTGTCTCTCCATCAGTCAACTTAACTCCTGTCTTTACTCCCTACTGTGCTCCTTATCTTCATTAATCCTCTTCTCTCTCTGCAGTGACATCACCTCTAGCAGCCCTGGAAGGTTCAGCCCTTATAGCTCCTGATTTCAAGATTTCTATACAGCACATACCAGGAAGAGCAGTCTGACCGTGTGTTCAGGATACTCATACCTCCTTTGTCGCCATAGTTTCCTCTCTTTTTTAGCATCTGTTTGTCACAGGTTAGTGTTCGCGTGTTTGAACTGGTGATGAGTCTATTCAACCAACAAAAGTCAGATGGCATTGTGTAGAAATGAAACAGTTTAACAATTACATTTTCTTGCTTTCCTGATAATCAATACTTTGTTTCATGATATGCTATTTTCTTTTCTAATGGCCAAATTAAATAATAATAATATATGCGTGTGTGTGTGTGTGTGTAAATAAAATTAAGATTTTAGCTTGCTGTGTTTTATTAAAAATGTGTTGATTCAACATAATGGCTTTTTGTGATTGCCACCAGATTTACATTACTGCTGCTAATACAGAAAGTTTTTGCATACATTTAAAATGTATTCTTGGGTGTGTGTATGTGTGTATGTAACATTTGTATGTAACAATGTAACATTTTCAGGCAAAAGACTTCCCCTCAACTCATAGAATTTATCTGGACACAATGTACTTTACTCCTCTATTAACTGCTATTGGTTGACTTTCAGGAAAAACAAAAACAAAAACAAAAACAAAAAAAAAACAACTTCTAAAAGTTAGTTTGTAATTCTTAATGCTGAATGCTGTCTGTTCAAAAATAGTCTGTTTGATTAGCTGAGGCAGTATAGCTCCCAGATTCAACTGTGGGACGAGAGCGAGCGCCTGGACAATTTAAAGTGTTTTTAGGCCTCTCTTCTCGCTTGGCTATTTGAATGCTCTCTGATTGCCTCTGTGCGAGGGTGTACGAGAGCACCACAAAAATTGACTTTCTCACAAAAACTTTGAGTTCATCGATATCATCATCTGCACCAAAGTCTCGTCAGGCCCACTTAGAGAACATAATAACAGTTGTCTAACCACAACTGATACCTCATTGTTAACGTGTCTGTAATCTGTATGCACTCTGGCTGCTCCTGAATGATGGCACGATGTGTGTGCACGAATACATGCCAGTGTGCGTCGAGAGGTTTAATTGGTCCATAAATATCTCATCACATTTTAAGCACAGCTGCAATGAGTGGCTGACATCTTAGCTGCCATTACAGCGCAGGCTTGTCAATTAAAATGAGTCTTTCTGCCGGTCTCTCACATACAGTACACACATACTGCACACACACTACACTACACAGACAGACAGACACACACACACACACACACACACACACACACACACACACACAAACAAACACACACACAAATCTGCTCTTAGATCATCATGACTTATCTTTGCCCAATTAAAAACTATTCATTAACCATCAATAATAGAGAGAAAAACTGAAAACATTTATTGAAACAAAAACTAATTTAATATCCATATTTTGACAGTTATTTCTACCCTGCGACTGAGTTATTTAAGGCTATACCCTCCAGCTTGGCGCATTTCTGGCTCCACAAAACAGCGAGAAGCAACGGTGAATTTTGAAAACACCATATTCAAAAAGCATCTAACAAGTCATTGGTAAACTGTCATTTTTTTTCTTTTTTCTTTTTTTTAACATAAATGCTGGTGGGTGTAGAGATCAAGGTTTGACCATCGCTGATGAGTCTAACTTTCTCTGGTAGGAGGCCTACTCACTGCTGTTCAGGAGGCAGTTTGGCATTTTGCACTGATGTTTAAATGAATCACTTTCTGTGTGCAGAGATCTTCAACCAGTGCCGGTATCGGCTGCAGAAGTTTCATCAGATGCATTACAGCAATCACACACAATCTCAGCTGACCGTTTAGAGTGAGGTTGGAGTGGTTGTGGGAGTGGACAAATCTTGCCTAGAACAGCCTTAAATGAATGCATAAAATCAAATAAATTCATCAAGTAAAACAAATTCAGTCAAAGCAATTGTGAAGAAAAAAAATGCTCTGAGGTGTTTGTTTTGCACAAGATACATAATGAGCATAAATGCATATTAATTACAAAACTTCTCTATCATACAAATAAAGTAAAGTTTCATGTGGATTGTGAACTGGTAATGTCCTCCTGTCCTTAACCTGAAGCCTGGCAGAACTTGGCTGTCACCGTTCTGTGGGTGGGGACTCACAGCTCAGCATCCTCAGTGTGAGCCAAGATAGAGCCTTAGAGGATTAGGAATGGAAATGACAGGCGTAAAGATGAGGGGATCTGACCCTTTTATGTCATTTCACAGGAGAGAGGGACAATCCAAGAAAGGGAGAAGGAGGGATAGATAGAGAGACAGAGGAGGACTGCTGGGCTGGAGGAGACATCATCAACAACAGCCACAGAGCTGACTAATCCTGGCAGCAGGGTTCTGAGGGCTGACTCAACATTAGCTCTGTCTTTCTGTCTTTTTTTCCCTCTGAATTGCATCCCATGTAAGATTTAAAACAATTTTTGCAAACCGGAACAACAGAAAATTTTCTGTGGGTGGGCATGAAGCTCATTAAAAACATATAATGGTGCAAATTACTCATTAAAATGAACTAAAACACATAATACAAACAGTAATAAAACAGATCATGTCTTAAGTGCTGTGTGCTAGAGTTAGAGCTGAAACCCAAGGCTTTTTTAAGGGCGATACAGTACCTATGTCTGACATTTTCCCACTCACAACGGCCAATACCAATACAGATATGAATTTGACAGTTGTATTAAACTTACAGGAAAAGTCTGCTGATACTTGGGTCCATCCCAAGCAAGACTAACGCTGCATCTCTTCACTTTTCTTCGTCTTGAGCTGCATAACAATTGGTAGGACTAAACTTTTTTAAAAAAGCAGTCCTGGCTCTAATGCACAAAAGGTGCCAGCTCCAGCGAGGTGTGGCGGTGATATGTTGTGTCCTCAGCAATCTTCTCACTTATTCTGCCTGCTGCTTTTGTGTCGTGTTCAGGGAGCTGGACCTGTTGTCAGCCTGCAAGCAACCTCCCCTGGCCGACCTGCCGCACTGGTTCTGCTCTGCTGTTAACTGACAGGTGACTACAACCAGGAAACAACGTTAAATGTTCGGAGACTTTCTATCAGCGCCTGGCAGAGCCTTATCAGGATGTCCATGTCCTTTCTGACATGGAAATCCCTAAGCAGTCACAGTTAGGGAGCCTCGGTTGTGCCTTGATGTCGACAGTTCCCACTTGCCCTCAAAGGGAGAGGGCCTGGTCAATCTCAGTGCCCTGGCATTTAAAACTGGACACGCACGCCACCTCTTGTATATTGATCTTAATGGCTATGGATAGTGTGTGGAGCAAAGTAACTCTGTTGCTGCCCAAGTGCATCTCCTTTTGTAGGACATCTTTTGAATTAAATGAAGACAAACAGGAATGCTCTTTAGGGTTTGTTCCCTCAACACTGACAGATCTAATTCAAGACCACAACTTTATAGTAAATACAACCCACTTCCTTAATAATCAGTTCTCCAATAACTAGGTTTGCAAAATTCTGGGTCATAGGGAAAATGTTTATTTTATTCAACATTCATGTTTTTTTTCAATGCAAGAATAGATTAAAGCTCTACTCACAAATAAATCAAAATAAAAATGTTGTTTTTTTTTTAAAAAATGTATTAGTTTACACGCATGTCTGCTTATGACAAAACAAAATGTTTAGATTTATGTTTGTATATGATACAGTTTGTAGAAATTACCCCAAATTTCCCATTAATTCCCATAAATTTCCATATATTCCCATTCCTTTGCAGCCCTACCGATAACTGATATTTGTGTGACATGACATCACTGCAGTAGTGTGCTTTTTTTATGCACCTGATAGTTGCATAAAGCTGTTGTGAGCCTCTCAGACTTGTGTAGGCTCTTCTCGTCCTATCACCATATGCCCCGTTTTCTCATGGCCCCATTCATAATTCATTCATCTCCGAGATCCAATCAGAATCTTTGCCTCCCACTCACCTAGCTGTCACTTTGTTGTTATATATACATCTTTCATTCATGTCAGTCTTTCAGATCTGACTGATTACTTGCTCCTCAACATCCTCATCACCACCAAAGTCAAGGCCCCATGGATGGATATAAGGCATTCTCAAGGGATCGTCAACATCGTCTCCTCATTTCAACTGCATCTGCAACTCTCAGGTCTATCCCTGCAGTTCTCATTTGCTTAATAAATATGTTTTTTCGCTCAGCAAATCGCTTGTTTATTTTCATATTAGCCTTTCCTGATCGAAATTCAGTTCAAGAAAATACAGTAGCTGCACTGGTCTTAGGTAGCATAACAAGGCAAGAATGTACCTTTCCATCTCTGCCCACGTAGACTTCTGTAATTCTCCCCACTTTCAAAAGATGTTTGCCACGCCATCCTCATTGACTAATACTATGTCTCCAGGCTTTAGCTCTGTAGACATAGAGTTCCATTAAGTTGCTTTCTGTTTTTTTCCAGAACTACTACCTGGATATGTGTTGATGTGGTACTCTTGATGTTGCATTGCCAGTTGAAGGAAGCATTGTACGGAGCTCACCAAACAGAAAGTGTGATGGAGCTAAAGGGACAGGTTCCACACTATTTGTGTGGGTAAAAGTGATGGGCTGAGAATTATCGATTGCTTCCACTTCTGTCAGAATTGTTTAGATTTCTTCATTCAGAGCACTTTGCGCAGGCAAGTCTTTGCAACATGTGCCACAAAACATTGACATGCCAGTAGGAAATTTTCAGTAGTCAAATCAGTCACTATTATAGAGAGTAGCTCTGGTGACTACAGAGGTAAAAAGGAGCAATATAAACTTTGTCTTGAGATTTACAACACAAGGGTCCAGGAAAACCCGGTCCTGTGATTTCAAAAGGAGGCACCTCCTCAATGCTCTGCTCAGGTACGAGTACTGAAATCTGCTGAGTAGGTTTGACCTTGTATTTAAGCAAGCGTGTACAGTTTTTTTGTTATTTGTCCTACTTTTACTATCCAGAACATCTCTCTCACTTGGTAAGGGTGTCTCAGAGACCAGAATACACCACTAGTTGGCGATGTTATTAACACGTGTGGCAATGCCTTTGTTCATATTTCCAGCTGGTCATCTGTAACCTGCCTCCCACTCTTTGTATTCCTTTGTCATCCAGAAAAAAAAAAAAAAAAAAAAAAAAAAAAAGGCTGAGAGACTGAATTTTAGACTGAAAAACTGTTTCTTCACCTCATTGCAACCATGAGATTTCATCAAGGACACTTTGATTCTGTGTTACATGAACCCAATAAACCTCTGTGTCCTCAGCTGTAAACACTAATGTGTATTTTTGATTTGTTTAGGTTTCCTTTACAACTTTATCATCCTCAGATTGATTTCTCTTTCTTTGGACACTGGACCTGTCCACGACAGTGAATTAATATACACGCAACAGCATGTAAAATGCTCCTTTTGGAGGGTTGGAGGTAGTCTGTTGTATCATATCTATGTGTAATCTGTGTGGTATAATTGTCTGTATGTTTCAATGTTTGTATGTTGTGAGAACAAATTTCCTGTGGGAAAACACTCATTAAACACTCATTGTATTCTTTAGGGGCATGTTCCTTTTGTGTTTTTCAATTGAACATTTCCACTTACTGTGTGTTCCATTTTTTCATTTCACAGGATTTTCCTCCAGAATTGGCGTTCCATTAGCATAGAGTAATACCTGCATCTTGCAGGACATCTGTGGCTTGCATGGATAAACATGGACACTTATCAAGTGTCGATGTCACAGCAGGATGCTGTTGGTATTTCCTCCATGGATGTCTAATGGTCACAGCCAAAAGAAAAGGACTGGGGGATGCCCCAGATGGAAATCTGGTTATGCACATGTGGGTACGCATGTGGAAAGTAATCTGTCCAGAGAAATCTTAATACTCTGTCTTGCTCTCAAATGGAAATCTTCATCAGCCATAAATGCCACTCTGTGCTCTCTGAACTTCAACAGCATGCTGAATAAATCAGGGTTCAGATTAGGGCCTGTCATTCTGCAGTCATTTAACAACAGACAACCTGGAGCATGTGAAGGAGCATCACATGCTCCTCTTAGTTCAGTAGTTAAATGCTCTTCATTGACTGCTCCATGTGGAAGATAATAAATGGGGTTGTCTGTTACAACATTTTCATAACGTTCCACTATGCCCTGATTGATGCAATCTTTAATAACTTCAATGTACTGATTAAAAAGTGGCACATTTGTTTCGAACTTCTTAATGAGCTGATCAAAACATCTCTTGGCTACATCATAATTGGAAGACAAGTCATTGTTTTCATTTTTCCATGGTAAGCTCACCTTGTAGCTTCCTCCTTTGCACTGGACAGACTTTTCAGAAAACTTCATTGCTTCCTCCTGACTTTTCCTTGGTTCTCATTCCATTGCAATCCAGACGGATTCAGTTTCAGGAGTGCAGTTTGTCATTTATTTGATCTTCCAGTCCAACACTCACATGTAAAGCTCCATCTGTGGGTTCAGTTTCTGAACCTACAGATTTTGGAACTCTACATGTTACATTATGTTGCATTAAGCCTGGATACGGGTTTTTGGATGAACTGTCCAAATTCACAATTTATAGAAATATACACATGAGGTGTGTCTAGGACATCTAAATCTACACTTTGGCCATTGCTGATATTGCTCAGTGTTTGTTTTTTCTTTATTGTAAGTTATGCATTTTGGTTTAATGGAGTCAAATGTGTGTAATCTGAAAGGTTTGGTGCACAGGATATATCTTGATGCACAAAGCTACACTGGCTACCTCCTTCTAATATGCAGCAGGTAAGTTGTCTTTTTAGTATCTTTTTAGTACACAGAGTCTCTGTCTAGACAGCAGCAGTCTGAAGGAGAACTGCCTCTTGTTGAGATTCAATAAAATCATGGCATCTGTTGGCTCTGTTGGCAAATGGCTTCGTGGTGACATCGGTTATATTTCTCACGTGAGATGCATTTGTTATGAAAATCCTTGGCAATATCCCCAGTTCTAAATCACAGACATCTCAGTGCACTGTTTAGGCATGTGATCATGTTTCTCACAAATGAAACAAAATTATCCATCCATTTGATTTGAAGCATAAAATGCAGATGCTGTCATCATACTGTGTCGTTTTGCACCGTGGATTACCTTTTCACTTTCCTTACTTGGGCACTCCTTTGCACTCTTGGTCGTGTTGGCAGTCTTGACTTTCCACCAGCTTCTGAATTACATCCATCAATTCCTGAACCTTCCAGACATAATCCTCCACTTATCTTCGAAACTCCAGAGTCATCTCTTCAGGTATGAGTTTCATTAGAATGGGGCACAGCAGACCACCATAAGTGTCAGAAATGACCACCATAGAGACCAGACTATGAATCTGTAGTTCTCAGTTATCACACAAATATCTGAGTGCTTTGATATTGTTGGCATTCTTAACAGGATTACAATTTAGAGGTTTGGTCATGTGTGCATAAATAACCAAATCATTTCTGCCAAACCCATTCTGTAGCAAATGGATTGCATTATCTTAATTGGCTCCGGTGAGTCAGGTAATCCTGCAACAACATTAGCAGCTGCACCAGTGAGATATGTCCTCAGATAGGTTAACTCGTCTGTTTTTGTCGGGTTGGGATTTTTGTGAACAGCTGTCCCCAAAAGTACTGCCACTGGCTGATATCCCCAGCATATTTATCAATTACAAGTTTTGGCAGTTTCACATTATTATGCATGGGATCTGTTTCAAAAGACATTAACGAGACTGCATCTCCTTGCACTTTCCTAAGCGCTCTTCTTATTTTGGTCTTCCTCAGTGTTATGTGTTCCTTGTACTCCAAAAAGTCTTGTCACTCCATCTTCCCAGTCCTCTGTCTTCCTCAATTTCCCACTGTATTTTATCCATTAACAAACATTATTCTTTTATCAGTAGCTGTATCACCACCTCCTTGCAAACACTGGGATCACATGCTGATTTACTGCTGGAGTTCATCATCAGTCTTAGCAGATTTGTTGCTGGGACGTGGATTGAAGATCTCTTTTTTCTCAAATGGTCTATCTCAGCCATTGTGCTTATTTTATCACGTTTGTTATGCAAACATGTAGACTTCTCATCTTTTCAACTTCTTCTTCTCCCAGTATTTGGCAACAGTGTTTGCAGGAAAATTTTTTAATTCAGTGAAGACTGAAACAGGAATTTGTTTATTCCCTTAACACTGGCAGAACTAATTTAAGACCAAAACTCGACAGTAATTACAACCCACACCCCCAGATAATCAGTTCATTGACAACTGATGTGTGTGACATGACGTGACTGCAGAGGTGCATTTGTTTTATGCATCAGATAGTTGTAACATCTCCTTTGCTTCTGCCACAGCCAGACTGCACAGGCTCGAGTCCAAAGAGTCTGTTAACCTACGACCACACTCCTTCTGTGCAGCTGAGGATCAATTAGGTGCACCGCTACATACACACACTTGATCAAGGTGACATATCTGTTATGAAAGAATGAAAAGGTGGTGGGCCATCTACAGGAGTGTCTTTAATAAAAGATGCATTTTCCTTTGCAGTACAGACTTTTCGGCTTCTTATAGTTGGAGCATCAGTTAGACAGCTGGTGCGCAAAAACGCTTCAAAGTGTGATATCACAAAGAGAAGAGAGCCAGGGACGTTTACTTTATTCAAGCTTACTGCCTTGATGTTAATTAATACACCAAAATATCTAATAGTCCTAGAAACGAAATCTGTTTACTGGTGATGGCTACAGATCTGATTTCAGACAGCAGCTGTGTGTGTGTGTTTGTGTGTGTGTGTATGTGCAAGATATAGTGCGCGTATGTGTTTTTGTGTGTGTGAGTTAGGCATCTTTTATTCATGCCAGCACTGTGACTTGCAGGAGCCATCTTGAAATTACATCTTTAATGACCATTGATCCACTCCACCCTTGGGAGCTGGATAATATAAATGTGGTCCCAATGCAGACTTTTAAAGTAGTGTGCAAGGTTGTCTAACACTGTTCGAACCGCTGAAAATGTATGAACTAGAAAACTTTTTAAAATTCCTTCACTTAATTCTTATTTCAGTGTTCACAATGGCACTAGAAGCCTCATCAACCCCAACACCATCCTCTTTGAAATAAGCTCCAGGAACTATTGCCTCTTCATTTCCCTCAATAGCTCCTTCCAGAGCCAACCTTAGAATAATGATTGTCACCTTATTCTGTCCTCAGTCATAGTAGTCAAGGACAATTACCCATAACCGAAGAAATAGCCTCCACTATTTCAAAAGGTTGTTCAGTCACCGTTCAACTCTTCAATGAACTAGCAGACTTGAGTGATAGGATATTGAAAAGTCAGCAGACATTCTCCTAAAATAGTGCAGGGTATGTCTTTAGTAATGGCTCCTTGTCCTTGACTAACAAGATTGACAATAGAATAGGGATGTGACCCCCAAGAGAAGTTGAATCAAATCTGTTTTTTTTCCCCCTCCTCTAAGCCCCCTTGGAATAGAGCTATCGAGTAACATGATGAAGCTATAACCTCTACAGTTTAGGTCAGAGAGGATGATAATACTAGTCCGATAGTGAACACCCCCACCCTTATTCGAAATAAATATTCATTTCATCTCTGCCTTGCCTTGGTCTCCTCGCAGCTCCCTCTGGTTCAGTGGTGTGTAAACAAGTGCTACATGTGGTGATATTGGCAGAGGTCTCACTGGGTTACTGTGTGTAACTGAGATAGAAATATATCATTACTGGGTGGGGACTGAGGGGATCTGAGGGACAAAGAGACTAAGAAATAAGAATATTGGATTCCATTCCACACACACAAGCCTTACATGCAGGCTGTCTGCTCCATCTGTCTGCCTTTCCTTTCCTCACACAGACGCGGTACGACATACACACACACACACACACACACACACACACACACATGCACACACATGCGTACTTAGAATAGGGTGTCCGTTAACTGCATGTGAATAGGTGATGGACTGCTCCAGCAGCTCTGCTGGTAATATAATCTTCTCTATTCCCCCAGATCCCACACCAATATGTAACAATTGTCATTTATTCCCAGCATGGAAGCCCACAATCAGATGGCTTTGCACATTGGGTGCATCCCGATCCTGTCAGGATGATGAACAGTCAAAGTGCACTCACATGCACCTACACACATGCATATATTTCACATTAGCACTTGTTGCCCTGTGCGTTTGCATGCTGCGCACACTGCTTTTCATGTTGCCTGTTCATTATTTATTTATTTACAATGACGTTCACTGGCAGACAACCGAGAGAGGAATAAGAAAATAGATTTGAGCAGCTTTCTGAGAGAGGCCTATAGCGAAGCCAGTAGGAAATATGGAAATAATTGATGTCATGTGCTTCCGCATGATGTTCTGCCCATTTAAATGCAAGGAGGTACACACACACACACACACACACACACACACTGACACACATACACATATCCACACACACACTTCCTTCAGGCCCTACTTAACAGGTTAGTCTGACTGTGTTGAGATAATGCCTAATGCTGTCTTACAACCATGAAAAAAGTTTACCAATTAGTAGCAGAAAAGCATCCACAGTGTGACAATGAAGCACTAAATGCGTGCATGCCAGTCTTTTACCTTCCTTGACAACACACTGTGCCCTGAACTGCATGTCCTCAAAATGTCTGGAACAAGCATCACACTTACTGGCCGAGGAATTGCTAATTAAGCACACAGACACCAGGTTGTAAGGATAGACGAGACATAACAAAAGCCCAAAGTACAATTAATTGTGTTGACAAGGGCAGCCGCTGAGGGGAAAAAGCATACAAAATCTTCACATATTTGTGAATATCTGAAGCTGCCCGCTGTCTGGGGATGGCTTCACATGGCTGATAGTCAAAGGGTTTCTGGTTCGATCCCTGTCTCCTCCAGAGAGTGTGTTGAAGTGTCCTTGAGCAAGACACTGAACCCCAAACTACTCCTGATGAGCAGCTTGGCACCTTGCATGGTTAGCCTCTGCCATCAGTGTGTGAATGTGTGTCTGAATGGGTGAATGTGAGACAAACAGTATAAAGCACTTTGAATGATCGGTAGACAAGGAAAGTGCTACAGAAATGTAGTCCATTTACCATTTACCATTAGATGTGGAATCTGATCTATTTCTAGAGCGAAGCTAGGCAGAAAAGCTGTGTGTGACATCAGACTGCATATTTGCCTTTACTCATTCCAGAGGCAGTGTGAGAATAACATAGCTTTATGTAAACATTAGGTAATTAGGCTAAGCATCATATAACACGTACTTAAGCAGAAAGTTAAAATGATATTTGCGTAAAACTGTTAAAATTGTGAGGAAAGCCGGCATTGCCAGTATTGTGTTTTGTATATGTGTTTTTCTGCTTTCTTATCTGGACCCTGGGAAATCTTAATGCTAGACAGCAGGCTGACCTGTCTGGGCTTACGAAGGGGTAAAAAAAAGGTATAACAGAGGGTAGTGGGAGAGCTGCTCATTGAAACCAGAGAAGTCTTAACACAAACTCTGATACGCATTCATGAAGCATCCAACAACATATCTGAGAAGAATTTTGTAATCTGACATTTGAATAAAGTCTCCAAGTTTAAAAGCTCTGACAATGCTTTCAGCTTTGGGACAATATTGCAAAAAACAAAACAACAACAAAAAAAAAAAACAAAAGAAAGAAAAAAGACCACATTTTTATCATGTGTGGTTTGGCCTTGTTGGCAATTTAGGTTAGTTATGAGTTACTCATGTTCCCTAAAATATTATATATAAAATGTCATCTACTTTGTGATTGATTTTAGCAATTTCAGGTGTGGTGGTCTACTATTTGTTTGTTTTTTTCCCCTCCAGTTTTAATATTTAAGCAGTTCCACCTCTTTAAGTGTCCTTCCTGGGCAATGTTATAACACCCAAATTAAAACTACATGTGTGCCAAGTAGAAGAGGGAATTATAGCATGTGACCTTAATGAGAAAGCATATCCACTAGAGACTACCATTACTTCAAACCACAAAGGATACCTCTGGCTACCTGTTAACTTTCTGCGGTAAATTAGACAAGCATCATGTCCAGGCCACATTACCATTTGCCCTCCAGGTAGCTCTTCTCCCAGCAGTGGGCCTCTGGGAGACACAGTGATCAACCATGGAGGTGCAATAAGCCTGTGAGGAAAATATCCACTCTGCTAATTGGTGCATAATCTATTTCTATAAGCTTCTTGTTCCTCAGAAGTAAGAGGAAAAAACAATGTTCACATGCTTTGTATGCGAGAACTTGTTTCAGGGAAACAGGGCTGGAACATTGTCGCAGTGCTCAGACATAACAAACCACTGTAGATTATGTATATTGCTTGTGAAAACACTTCTTATAGAGATTATATATTATACATTATACATTATTACATACAGACAGTATATTAGTATATTAAATATGAGTAGATTAAAAGTTTGAACGGAAAGGAACCACCTGTGGAGTGAAATTCAGTCAGTATTGGTGAGCATAGTAATTGCTAGCCTATTATTAGCTTGCTGGCTCACTGCTGATTGGGTATAGAAGAAAGCTCTCAGTAACCAGGTCATTAACAAGGTCTGTCCAATTTTAGAAACTTTTTATATATATATATTTCAAATGAATCTCTTATTAATTTTAGAATTTAGGACTAAACGTGTTCCAGGTTGCTGCCAGACCTTCAGCTGTTCCAGGGAGGCAAAGAAGCCAACGTGAATAAGTTTTGCTTCACTAAATAAAACTAATGAGCCAAAATCAGGTGTGGTTTGAATTTTGTTAAGCAAGAAAATGAACTTGAGTCTGTGTGCTGTGTATCCTGACTGGTGACACAATCTGTACCTCTGAGATCTATTATTTGGCATTGCACTGCATCTGTCCCTATGTTTTTTTTTTTTTTTTTTTTTTTTTTTTTTTAAAACTGCTTTAAATCCATCACTGCATTTGCTCTGCCAGCCCTCCTTTCCACCATATTCTCTCTCTCTCTCTCTCTCTCTCTCAAGCAATTACAAAGTGGATGGTTCATCAAGTAGAGCGGAGCAGAGCAGAACAGAGGCAGGGTGGAAATGAGGTGTGTAGTCCAGTCAGTGTGATTTAGAACAGCCCACTGATAACAAGGGAGGTTAATGTATCGGTCTCAGGCCAGAGGACACATGCTGAATATGCTCTATTAGAAACAAGTTGTTCAGAATAAAACTCCAACAAAATATTCAGTTTCGCTGTCTCCAGCAGTAAGGGTCAGTTTTATGAATACAAATTTGCTCTGCTCGTAATTGTAATATTTTTGAAGCAGCCTATTTATTTACTGAGTGTCTGATTACACAAAGTAGAAGGGGGTGATTGTGAGAAGATGGGACTTAATGTCATGAATACTTTTATTGGGAAATGAGATATCCACCATTTGAAACTGTAAATGGAAACTATTCTAACAATGTCATGGGCTCCTTGAACACGGACTTTTCCCTGAAATTACGCCTTAGATAGTTTCAAAGTTAAAAGATCATTTTCCATATTGTGTGACAATGGCACATGCATAGTGATCATCTGCTGGTTGCAACGCTTCACTGAAGCTGCATCATACTTGTCATTGCTGTATGGCTGCACCATTACATCAAATAGAAACTACTGAGATCACTTGTGCATCGTTTTAGACATATTCCCTTTAATTTAGCAGGACATATTTGGTATCTTTGATCACCCTGGGATCTCCACTAGAATTTAAAATGGCATTCTGTGGGTTTGGTCAAAGCTTGGACACACAGCATGCATTTGTAACGATGAACCCAGCAAAAAGATAGTAGGTAACCAAAGTGCTTTGTTGGCAAAACGGTTACAAGTTTATGGATTGGGTTCAGTACACAGTTTTTCTTCAACATTATATGAAGGACATTTTTTTTTCCCTCAAAAATGAATTTATGTTTTAGAGCGGAGTACCCCAGTTCAGCAAAATGTGTGTCATGAGAGATACCCACTTGATAATGTCAAGGGCAAACTCATACTCAGTCTTTTCCCCAAACCAAGTTTTCTAAGAAAGCATTCAGCCAACATTATAGCATAAAGGATAATATAACTGATCCTGTGTGTTGATAATTCCTTCCAAAAAAGCTTTATCATTCACCATAATTGGCTCTTAGAAACCTCTGATATACTATTAGTGCGATGACACGATAACACCTCACTCATATTTCTTATTCAGTATGGGCACAATGCATCTGAACTTCAGCTACAGTGCTCTGCATGGTAAGAAGATAGCACAGGCAAAAATGCTGTATACCTTTGACCTCCTTCTCATTCCTGAACCAGCGCAGGTCGGCGGCAGGCTTGCTGCCCTGGGTGATGCAAGTCAGAGTGATGTGGTCTCCCTCCAGGGCAGGCTTTCTCAGCCCGTCAATCTCTGGCTTCTCTGGCACTCCTGGAGAATGAGAGAGAAATCGCAGAGCTCAAAAGCAATACTTTATTATGCATAAGCTGTGTCAGGCAGAAATGCCCAGCATGTGGACCCACCTGTGCTCGCATCATGTGGTACTTCAATATTGTTTCCTGTGACATTTTCTGTTCACTTGCCTCCTCCACTGAGGTCAGAGGTCAGGGTTAGTTACAGAGCAGCACCCAGAGTCCTGACAGACATTCAATCTCTTGCTCAAGGACACTTCAGCATGGTGGCTTAATTCAGAGTCATCCAGTTAAAGGGCGACCTCTCAAACCACTCGGCCACTTTGCCCCCTTTCTTTAAACCTAAGATAATGGAGGTGTACCCATGCTGTGATGACTAACCTTTCCTTAGAATTTACGAAGAGCGGGTTGATGATATGTGTGTAGCTGCATGTGTGTGCATTTCTGTGTGTGTGTGTCCAAGTGGTGGCATGCAGCAACCTTTGTAGCTGGCTTTTCAATTAGAAATTAATTTGCACTCACAGACACGATAAGTACGAGCAGCTGCTCAGCCTCGCCTAACATCACATCATATCGCTGCTTGTGCAAAATGAATGCGTAATTGTATCTTTTTCCACTAATATTGATAGAGGTAAGAGAAGCCATAGTTAAACTGTTTAGTTATTAATATTGAAATAATGATGTATCTTAATAAAACTGCATTAGTCACTTTTGCTGAATTCCCTTTCTTGGAGTAGAGAAACACTAATGGCACGCTGCTGAGGATGCGTGTGTGTGTGTGTGTGTGTGTGTGTGTGTGTGCATATGTGTGTGTGAATGCACAGTATGATGGTGTTAATGATAAGGAGACTCAGGTGAGAGCAAAGGGTTTTTTTCCTGCAAGAATGTGATGAGTGGGTGCCTCGAGGTTGTACAGAAAACGTTAATTATTGGCCCTTCCAATAATGAGTGTTTTAAGTGTGTAGAGTCTGCCCATCCAATGTCAACGAGTAATAAGTCTGCCTGAGGCTGACTGACTGAAAGGTCTATCAGTCACTGGCATTGACTGACTCTGGCCTTGTCTTCCTCACCACCCCCTGTAAGGGTTATCACCAGAATTAAAGGCCCTACTTTTTCATTTACGTGAGGAAACAGCGCATAAATAATCCCAACAGTAAGTACAATCCATATTAATGGTACTGTATTCTAATAGTAGCTAATATTTGGTATTCCTTAATAGTCGTGGCAATTTAAATGTGTTTGGTGAGCAAATATGTTCAATGCACTGCCTTTTCAAGTGTGTGAAGTGCAAGTGTCACTACATCTAACTAAATTTGAGTACATAAGCATGCGAGTGAGTAAGTGTGACATGACTCGGAAAAGTGTTTGATGGTTTTTCTCCCACACTGAATAAGAGCAGATCAAATACAATATTCCTCTTACATAATCACGTTCCCCTTGGGTGGCTACAGTCTGCAAAGCTTTAATCCCTGTCTGTTTGTGTGTGTGTGTGTGTGTGTGTTTGTGTGTGTGTGTGTGTAAGGAATTAAGGTTATTGTGTCTGCATGTTTGTGTGCATCATGAATTAGTCTTTGCAGATAAATGTGTGTGTGTGTGTGTGTGTGTGTGTGTGTGTGTGTGTGTGTGTGTGTGTGTATTTGAGCACAAAACAATGGCACATTTAAGACATCATGAAACAGGAAAAAGCTCAATCTCTACTTTGTGCTGCCGATAAATGAAGGGATCCTGGATTTCACTGTTTCAAGGATCTTTGTGATCTATACACTTTTGAAAAATATCTTTCCTCTAAAGGTCTCCTGGGAATATTGCAGTAATCTTGGGTGTTTTTTTGGGAGTGCGAATCATGCATAGTTAGTTTTGTGAAGTGTTTTTTGTTTTGTTTTGTTTGTGTGTTTGTATTGATTGAATCTTTGGTCTTTCATGTGTGTTTTTGAAGCTTATCAAATGAAATCCTTTTTTTTTTTTAATATTCAATAATTCGTAATTCTGTGTTTGGTTTATAGAAAACCCAACTGTTTGTTGTTTTTTTACTTCAATGTCAACTCAGGTTCTAAGGGTTCTGCGTGTGCTGGACCAGACTGCAAACCTATCAGCAGTGTCTGGTGTCTACAGTTCATAAGTCCTATGCACACATACCCTTTTTCCACCAAAGACGTTCCAGGGCTGGTTCGGAGCCAGTGCCTGACTTAGCACCAGTTCTTTGTTTTTCCACGGCCCAAGCATCGGCCAAACTAGTTCCAAATTGGTTCCAGGCAACCACCAACTCTGAGCAGGGGCTAAACAGGGGCCAGAGAAAGAACCGATGACGCGACCCACCAGGTTCTTTTTGGTGGAAAAGGGGCAACAGTGCCAAATTCCTCTAAATTAATCCTTTCAAATAGTTTGTGCCATTCCAAAGTGATGTTTGCAAAACCAGCAAAATTTATTGAGACAAATATAACATAAGTGGTGCTCTTATAGTATCAGTAAATCCACAAAATAAAAAATCCTATAAAACATGCTTAAAACTAAATTGCAGGATGCTTCCTTTTAAAACACCTTCTCTTATAAAATATAATATAATAAGTGCCTGCTGCCTTGTCTGCCTACTTACTTCATAAGCTCTCTGAAATGATTTTTTTTCGTACCACAGAGTAAAGCTGATTTCACTGCATTTAACGTTCAGTTTAGCAGTTTGGCATTTTGTCTCATTCAATTTCTATCAGCTTTTTGTTGCAGCACTCCCCATCCTGAGACCATGGCAGAATCACACCAGGCTGTTCCCTGGCCACTTTATGTGTTTATTAAATTGCCCTCTCCTTTTCCCAGGCTTGCATCATTAACTATTGTTCAGTATTGTAAAATAATTTTCTGTATATCCTCACAGAGCTGTAGCCTTAACGGTTTCTAATCCTCAGAATGCTTGTTAACAAAGAGAGCTAGCTAATGGTCCTGGAGAACCAGGCACATCCATTAACATTAGCAAAAACTAATTGGCGGGATAATAAGCTCAGCGGTAGGAAATGAGACAATATTTGTGTGGGACGATGATCACAACACAAACATCGCTGAGGGGAGGGAGGGGCCTAACAGTGTGTTTTTATTTGTCTGTAGTGAAATCAGACATAAACAAGGGTCCAGCTGGTCTTAACCATAGCCAGTCTGTGAATGTGTGTTTCACAGGATATTTATGTGGCGCCTTAAAAGAAAAATCACCACCCTAAAACACTTGTTACACACTTTTACACATTGTTTAGAAAAAAAAAAAGAAAAAGAAAAAAACAGCTACTGGTGATGTATTGTGCATTTGCAGGGCCATTTTCTTGCTTGGCAATGCTTTTTTTTCTTATTTCTACACGTTTCCAGCACAGCAACAATGGAGCTACTTTCACAGCAGAACATTTTTTCCGCTATCCTAAAACATCAACACTAAATGTCAGATTTTAGTGTCAGCCCTTCAGAATCAAAGGGCAAGGGCTTCTTTTTAAACCCACCACTATGCACTGATATTCAACAATCTCTCAGCGAGAGAGGAGGCAGAGATACTAATCTCTAGGCCAACAGAAGCCTGAACATGCAATAAAGCTTTCTAACACACTGTGACATAACAGTAGGCACATATAAGGAGAGCTTAATAAATATACACAATGAATTCACAATTTAAGGGTAGTATTGCTTGGCATGCTCCTCAAAATTGTGAATTCACCAATTAAAACATATTGATAATGTCTTTATATGGGTTTAACATTATGTAAGTACATTACAAAAACATCTGTTCACTGTTAATACACTATCTATAACCTGAAGGGGTTTAAATACAGTGTTACCTGTCATGTTCTTTTGAGCTGTCGAAAGACTTCAATCACATGACTTCATCAATGTATAACTCCTGGAACGCAATGAACCCAGTCCCCAGGTTTCATAATTATTTTCTTAAAAGGAGTGTGAAATGTTTGTGCGGCCTCTATACTCACCCAGAACAGTCAGGTAGGCTTTGGCCGTTCTGACGGGCATGGTGAAGAGAGAGCAGGTGTACATGCCTTCATCGGATAGTGTGACGTCACTGATACTGATGGTCAGCTCCGACCACGACGCACGCACCAGCTCGATCCTGTTGTCCCGCAAAGCTAAACGGAGACAGAAAAGAAAGACAGATTGTTAGTTAGTGGACAAACTGTTCAGTCAAACATCAGTCAACCAAAGTGATGAGGAGCTACATCAGGAGTGCAATAGTGTCTCCTAAAAATGACATTCCTATACAACTAAACTGAATTTTTAATTATGTTTCGAGTTGTCATGGATTACATTTGTTTCTATCACCTCAGACGGCATTTTAGGCCGCTTGGCTACCTTTATTCACCAAAAGTACTTGGTTAAAGTTAGGGAAAGGTTAGATTTAGGCATAACAACACTTGTTTGTGGTAACATAACATAACATGTAATGTTTGCAACAAATGCACAAAACACAACTATGAAACGCCACTGTTGCTTCACACTGGAAACTTAGGTTGCCTGGGTCAAAGTCGATTGTTTGACCCATCCGCCATCCATCTTCCTGCTAGGGTGGTGATCACAAACATTCATCTGACGCGTTACAAGCGTAATCCAGTTGCAAAAAAAGGTCCTCCTCAAAACGTGACCGAGCAGTTTAGTTGTATAAGAGGTGAATTTTTCGGAGACGGGGCTCCAGCAGCACTGTTAGCAGGCAAAAACTTACAGCATGTTCTGAATATTGTTCTCTCTACTGGAAACCCTCTCAGCCATTTTAGATATATGAAAATGTAATCTCCCAAAAGACATGATAAGAATGAAAATCAATAGCACAATAACTGGCTGAGAGAGAGCCCTAATGAGAATTTGGCAAGACGTGAGAGTTGAAATGGATTTGTTGAAACTGGAAAGCAAGTTCAAAGACGCTCTCTCTGGTGCTGAGACTAGACAGCATATTTTGACTGCTTCATAGCTGCGATACAGCACAAACACACATACACTGGGAATTGAGCTTGTCGTAACAACTTGAAAATGACATGACATGTGCACGCCTGGCGTGTTCAAAGGCTGGACTGCAACATACAAAAACAAAACCACACAAAGGACTGGCTAAAACATAAAAACGACCACGTGGATTTTTGCTGTTGAGTGGGCTAAATATTTTATTCATTCTGTTTCTGTGGCCTCAGCTTCTCGGGAGATTTATTCAAGCCTTCCTCTCGCAAGTGTGACGTCCCTCTACAAACCTTATTTAATAGGAGCAGCCAAGGCTACTTTGCTTAGCTTTTTCCTCTCCATCAAAGTCACTTGGAGCATGCCTCATTTAAATGTGTGTGTGTGTGTGTGTGTGTGTGTGTGTGTGTGTGTGTGTGTGTATGTGCGTGTGTGTGTGTGTGGGTGGGGGGGTGACAAGAAAGAGACATAGTTGTTGATATCGTATATACAGCATATCATTGTCTTATGGTAATTTGCATGAAATCATAGAAAAAGCACTACACTCTGGATTTGTTACCCCTCTACAAAGACTTTTAAAGTAATGGCTTTAGACACTTTGTTTATACTTTGAAGACTGTCTGGCTGAATAGTTACAAACAATGCCCAAGGTATCTGCACAACTGAAGCTTATTAATTGCTTTCTGACATTTCCTCTCCCCAAACATACAGTTTTACCTAAACGTACCCCGACCTGAGCAAACCTTTTCTCAAAGTGCACCCCAAAACTTAATTGTAGTTTGTGTGCTAACGTGCCATACTCACGCCAAATTAAATTTGGGTCTGTGTGTGTGTGTGAGAGAGAGAGAGACGGTGAGGTTGACTCTGTGTTCATTTTTTTTCCCCACCGTTTCAGTCGGTTAATATCAAGATTTCACAATAAATTGATGCCCTTATCATAAATATTTTACTTTTTTAAAAGAACAGAAAGCAACTATATAGTTTCATGTGGTTTGAATGAGAGAGTAGGGCATCTGATACTCATTATATTAAAAACTTTACCTCTTCACAGTCTTCTTCTCTGAACAAAGTCTACTCTTCAACAAACAGCAAGGGAAAGGCCTCTCCAGAGTTAGCATTTCTTTCTAAGCTGCTGTTTGTTGTTATTAACTTGACTGATAGCAGCAGACTGATACAATAAACTGATGCAGTGCTGAATGAATATGTGTCTAGTAAGTTTTATTTTTCAGAGACAATCATAACAGGTGAAACCCCTCTCGTACTGCAGGAACTGCATCGACCACATTAAACTATGGTGAGAATGGAGCAGTAATTTGTAGGCTACAGTAGGTAACTACAGGTGGAACTAAGCAGGTATTTGCTTCCTAATTGAAAAACCCTTCTGGTATTACATGTCAGTTCAGGTGTAACAGAGTCCTCACAGCATAATCCTGTGAAGTTAGGCTCATTTTCCTTTAAATATGTTCTTTAATACCTAACTATGAAACGGTATAGGTCACATTCATACAAGTCTGGTTTTCTGCTCTGAGATGACTTCCATGTACTTCTATCTATGTATCTATTTATCTATACACATAATGCTCATTCTCATGGAATTGCCAGGTTTTACCAGGTCATCATATCCCTGAAATGACAGTCAGGTATACTGTGGATTTGGCTCAACTGCCACCATTACAGATCCTGGCTGCAAACGCCAACTGCTATATATATATATATATATATATATCAATGCCTCAATAACTTATCATGTGCCCTTGAGCATCAATTGCAGCTTGACAACGATGTCTCATGCTGTTCACAAGTCGAGTTATTGTCTGCTGAGGCATGGCATCCCACTCTTCTTGAAGGGCGGCCCTCAGGACATTGAGGTTCTGGGGTACAGAGCTCCGAGCCTCTACACGGCAACTCAGCTGATCCCATAGGTTTTCTATGGGATTCAGGTCTGGAGAAAGTGCAGGCCACTCCATTTGAGGTACCCCAGTCTCCAGCAGCCGCTCCCTAATGATACGACTTCGATGAGCTGGAGCATCAAACAGCTGATGTGAATTTCGCCGTTAAACTCCTTGTTAGAGAACAGCAACTTGTGCAAAAAGTACTGAAACATTGAACAGTTGGACATGTGCATTCAAAAGTTTACAGAAGGTCACATTAAGTTCACCTGTAAAGGTTATAATGCATTTTAGGTTGATCCTGAAATTTCACCCAAAAGCCGAATATCCCTAACTTTTTGTGAGTAGTGTGTGTGTGTGTTTGTGTGTGTGTGTGTGTGTATATATATATATATATATATGTATATATATATATATATATATATATATATATATAATTTTTTATTCTTACAATGCACTTACCTGGTATACAACTCTAGTAGTCTTTAAGGTGACTGTCAGGAAGTGTTTCCCATATAGTGAACTACTTTATTTTGTATAGCTTATGTGTGTATGTGTGTGTGTGTGTGTGTGTGTGTGTGTGTGTGTGTGTAGCCATGATCACAGAACTGAAAAATGTTGCTAAGCACACTATCTTATATCATTTGGGCTTGTAAGGGATGGATGGTTTTGCCTCGCTGCCTCCCAGCTAAATGACTACAGTAAATGGGAGTAGTGTTGTAATCAGTCTGGCTAAATGACAACTGTTCTGTCGTTTATTATTGTATTTTGTTCTGTCCTTTTCCATCCCTCACAGCTCTGGTTATCTCTACATGTATATGCTGGGCTTGAGCAGGCGTGACATGTTGATAGGGGCACATAACATATTTTAAGGCTTGACTGTGGTGTGTTTACATCCCTGCATGTGCGTGTGTGTGTGTATATATGTGTGTGTAGACAAAGGCAACAATGCAAGACCACCGAATCAGTTTTAGTCTAATGCACTGCCAGTTCAGCTAATGGGGAAACCTGTCCTGATAGGATAGTTGTAATGCTTCATGCAGTATGTATACAGGAAAACAAAAGCATATGACTTGTCTGTTTAAAGAATAGAGTCATTCTCTGTCCTCTCTCTCTCTCTCTCTCTCTCTCTCTCTCTCTCTCTCTCTCTCTCTCTCTCTCTCTCTCTCTCTCCTGTGCATATCCACCCACCCATAGACCTCATTCTGTCGACTCAGTCAGCACCACTAACTCGTGAATGTGTACAAGTTAAACAATGCCTCTGCTTAACTGTTGTCTCACTTGCTTTGGGCAAGGATGTATGAGCATGGCAAATGTCAGAAAATACATTTAACTGGTTCCAGTTGAATGTGAGAACTGTTTATTCCTTCTTCAGCAGACCATTTTGGAGATTAAAGTGTCGGTGTGTGTTTTTGCACGCGTGTGTGCTTGTGTGTGTTTGTTTTATGGAGGAGGAGAAGGAACGGTGGTGGTGGTGGGGGGGTTAGAAAGAGAGAGAGAGAAAGATGCTTATTAAAGTATACAATGTGTATTGTGTATTCTGGACTGTTTGAGGAGAGACTGAAAAGGAAACGCCAAGTTATTAGGAAGCTGGCCTGAGGACCAAAATCATCTGTGTGACTGTGCTGGTCATTTGCTCCAGTACTCCATGGTAACACTTTGCTTCACGCTATGACAATCTTGAATAATTGTAGGTGATTGTAGCATTTTTTTCAGATGTGAGAAAATGAGAACGGCAAGGTAAAAGGTAAGTAAAGGTAAGCAGTTTTGTGAAAGAGATTATGAGGGGTGGAGCCGAAAAAAAGGGAAGGATAAAACATGATGAAAATGCATGTGAACTGAAAAACTGAATGATTATGCCAATTTAACTAAAATACAGGTTAACTGAGCATAACCAAGCTTCTACATATTTTTTTTGGCAGTTTTCAAAAGGCAGAGATTAGGCTTGTTTTGACTTTTCTAATAATAATTATTATTAGTGTTGTTGTTGTTATCGTTATTAAGAATCCTTGAACTAATGAATGAAAAAAAAGACACTGAGTTTGCCTGTATGTTCTTGTGCATAGGTAAATGAAAATAACTTGACATGTTTTCTTCATTTTATGTCTTTATTTGTCTGACAGACTGTGAGAATCTGTTCAAAGGCTGCAAATCTGGATTCTGAAATCTCGATCTTGTGGTATCTGATCATTTTTATGGGAAAAATCAGCAAAAGTCAGCAGCTGTCTGATCTTCAGTTGAAAAATAAGGCATTATAAAAACCTGTATAGTTGTGGAAAAAAAAAAAAAAAAAAAAAGTAGTGCAGTGATTATATCTCACCCTTGGAGCTGTCTTGAGGTCCTAATGGCCGTGTACATGTGCATTAATTAGAGGCTTCTCATGGCTGAATGAATCATGAATCACAACTACGTTCAGCTCCTATTTTTATTGCTTGACTTTTTCTATTCCAAAATACAGTACAAGAAAACCCAGTCCACTCCCACTGTTTCTCCTCATTTTTCTTCTCTTTTGTCCCTCTACCTTTCCTCCTCTCCAGCAGCGCAACCTCCCATCTTCCTCTTAAACTTTAAAGCACACCTCGTGGGAAAGGTTGGATATCGAAAAGGGAAGCAGAGGAGTGGAATTTATTCTTTCCTGTCCTCCAGTGAAGGTGCTGTAGCTGTCTGCCAGCATTCATTAGAGGACATTAGTGCTGATGGTACAGACTGTGTGAGGATTTGTGCCCTGCGATAAATAGTTAATGTTCAGCCTTTGCCTGTGTTTGTGTGTGTACATGTGTGAGTGAGAGCGAGAGAGAGAGAAAAGAGTGAGAAAACAGAACTTGACAGCATCAAAGAGTGATTTGTTTGTTTCTGCAACAAATAGTTAATGCACCTGCATTCACTTTTTGCTTAAGAACACAGAGCTTACACTGTGTGTGTGTGTGTGTGTGTGTGTGTGAGAGAGAGAGTGTGTGTGTCAGAGAGAGCTAGAGAGGAAGTAACAGAGAGAGACAGAGAGCGAGAACGAGGCAGAAAGACCTTTACTCCCACAATACGGCTACAAAACAACTACAAACATTCAAGAAACAACTGTAAAACATGTAACCATAATTATTAAAACAATTGTGTTCTTAAAATTTCTGTTCCAGTCTTTCCTCTTTATCAGAAACACAAACTGCCCTTTAACCCCCAACACTGAAACAAACAGAGGCACATTTTGCACTCAAGTTACAGCCTCACGATTACCAGTCCCAAATATTCCTGACTTCCAGTGTCCCAATCCCCAGCCTCTTATTTGTTTTGCTTTCACAGCAAGCTTAGAGCCTGTACAAAATAAAATTCAGCAGGCACTCCTTCCTTCTCTCTGTATTGTACCTAAGCTCCTCCAGTGACCCTCCTTAGAGAATTGGATATCCAGCCCTGTGCAGCCGCCCCACACTGTCCCCAGCATGCTCTCCAGCCTAGAGCATTCCCCAAACAAGTGTTCGACTGTGTCTAACATCCCTGCTGAACAGGCAGCTCTCCCCTGTGGTTGGCTCAATGTGCGCCACCTGTCTTTTCTTAGCAAAGAACCTATGAACAACCCTCAGCTGCATCCCCGAATAACCTTCAGCAGCAGGCACCTTTTCTGCCTCTTTCATATAAGAGCAAAATACTTTTGTGTCCCCTAATTTTAGTTTATTTAATCAGGTTGAATTCAAACCCACAACTATTCGTACCAAGTACTGCTTGAAACAAGCCGGCTCCATTTACCATGTGTATGAGCCTGACTGTGACAGTGTATGGATGGAAATGAAACTTGAGAACATCTCACGGCAGATTTGTCAAACAAAGCCCCTTTGGGCATTAACCTAGGCAAAAGGTTAGAAGTTGAACGCAGCCTTGGACAACTTTTACACTCAGTGATACGGACCGTATAGACTCTACTGCAAGCAAGACACTTGGTTAAGATTAGGCTTATGGATAGGTGAGGGCTTTCTCAAGACTGATTTACCATTTTTGTTTAGGCAACATATTTGAAAAATACTTTCCTGAATAAAATTGATTGAGTCCACACGGTCTGCATCCCTCAGCACCCAAGGCTACATTAAAAATCTAACCTATGATGTCCAAGTGTCCTGCACAAGCAGCTTTATTTGATGAGTCAGGAGTAGGACCAGCCTGAGTAGTTGTAGTGATAAAACAGAAAATGCCAGAGCAAGGTGTGTTACATGTTCATAGATACAAGTGTTTTAAATCCTCTGAAAAAGTGTGTGTGTGTGTGTGTGTGTGTGTGTGTAGCCACAGAATGCAAACAACACCAGCTAATAACTATGGTTGTCAAGTCTCAAGACTAGGGCCTTATACAGAGCTGTGTGCATCTTTTTGGAGTCCCCTGACCATCCTGAAGGTTTCAACCTGCACAATATGACTTATCGTGAGTGAAAAGTAACAAAATAATGAAAAATGGCTGTGGAAAAAAAAAAAAATTGTTAACTGAAACAGAAATAAAAATCATGCAAAAAATTAACTAACTGAAACTGTATTGTGTTTACAAAACAAACTAAAATAAACTAAAATCATAGAGAAAACATCTTTAGTTTTTATCTTAACTTATTCCATACATAAGCCTGATATTTTGGGTGAGTATGAAATATAGCTTCCAATTTTTTAGCTGTGCCAGTTTTACGCCAGCAGATGGCTAATATTCTTCTGTCAGCACAGTCGCACAAGCAAGCTCTGCCTCACCACCTTCCAGTGCTTATTACTTTACTGAGTGAGTGAGTGGGCAGGGGAAAAGGAAGGAGCGGGAATGGGCAGCCCAGCTTGTTTCAGCGAACTAAAACTACAATGTTCTGAGCTTTCTGACTGGAACTCATGAGTGGGAGAGTTTCCAATACATTTTCCCAGTAGGTGCCAAACTTAAATTGATTAGCTCAAAATGATTTTTTCATTCTCTTTTACCCTGCACACTACCTGCAACTCACCCCTGCAGCACACGCACACACATTTTGCACTTAAGGCTGCATCTTGTTGGGTCCAGCTGAATTTTTCTGGTTTATGACACAAACACACTGACTAACATGCCTTTTGTAGTTGTCTTTTGCGGATGACTGTTCATCTGCCCTAAGTGAATTAATTTTTTTTTTTTAATGGTATGATGATTTATTGAGTTTTTTTGAGGCCAAAAACTAAAGTAAAACTGAACAAGTTATAATATATAATGATATAATGAAGTAATAATATAAACTGCTGAAAATGCAAAACTATAATAACCTTTCACAACATCTAGAGACCATTTTCCAACCTCTGAAATTTTCCAGATGTGGAGAACTGAGTCCTCCACCTCCTGGTGTTCTTCAGTCGCTGCTGCAGCAGCCACATGACGGGAGCTCCTCTACAGCTGAAGCAGCTCTGCCACTCTGCAGCAGTTCCTGGACTGCATCTTTGAAGGCGCCTGGAAATCTGGACTGAACCTCCAATTTGCTGAGACAGCTGGTGAGAACGAGTTCCCATCATCGCAGCTAGCTCCACTGCTTTTTTTGCAACCACTGATATCCAGCAAGTCACCGAGCCTGTTGATGTCTGCTCTAACATTACATAACATAAAATCACTGTCTGTCATATGCAGGGCCCCTCACCTTTCTCAAAAGAGCCCAGGCTAAGTCACACCAGCTAACACCATGATGATCCAAGATTCTTTATGCCACTTGCACCTGAAAAGAGGAAACCTTGCTCATCAGGTCCACCAGACCCTGGCCTCACTCCAACACTGGGTAGGAGGACGTAAAACCAAAAATCGAGTCTAGTGCTTACCTGCCTAGAAGAAGTCAACCAGTTTCCTCTGCAGCTCAGCCAGAGAGGGAAAGTGCTAGTACTGCTGTGCAGTGCCATGGAATAAAACAAGGCTGCAGTATGAGCTCAGCCCTATTTAATCTATGCATAAAAAAACTAGAAGAAAAGTTACAAAAACTCACTGCACTTGGTGTTAGCATACACAACACTGAGGTAAAAATGCCTCATGTTTGCTCCCTCAAGAGAGCATTTACAGATAATAATCAGAATATTATCACAAATTCATTAATTCCTTTATTGCTTTGACTATGGCAGAGCAATATGGACAAATATCACTGTATTTTTCACCAGATGCGACGATATCAATATTGTGATGATATTGTAGGGATCACTATTGGAGATTTCACAAAATATTGACACTGAGATTTTTGATAAACAGCATTAATAATGTGGATATGATGACCCAGCAGGTAGAGATAATAGAACAGCTAGAAATGTCAAATGACTTCAGAAATGAAAACCCTTTCATTTCTTTTCCAACTGTAATGCAGCCTTCAAAACCAGGAAAAAGATAACATATATGCCACAACATGATATCCAAAATCCTAGATAAAGAGTTGTTTATATTACAGTATCGACGCAATATCAGTATATTGCCCTAGTTTTGGCAACAAACTGTAGTTCTATGTCGTGACATACCAATAAAGTACAAGAACTAACACAGATTTCCTTGGGAGATTAAAACTTTATCAGTTTGCACATACTGATATGGTTTGACATTCAGAAACCCGGTGAGGAAAGAAGAATACTGCTCAGCTGAATGCTGGTGCTGATGACCACTGGCCCACATAAGCTGACCCACAGAGACGCTTTGGAGTCACGATTCATGTAATAATAATAATATGTCAGACAGTAACTGGCTATTCTACCAAAACCACAAGACTCTCTGCCCACATGCAGTGCACTCAGAGGCAAAAAGTGCCACAGCCATCTCTTTTAAAATGTCTGAAGAGGAGGTAAAGAAAGGAAAGAGAAATGAAAAAGTGCCACAGAAAGAAGCTGTAGACAGAGGTCAAAGATGTCTGCTCTCCTTGAAATGAGAACTGACATTCATATTCTCAAGCAAGGCATTCAATTGACAGGTGAAAAGATTTTACTGAAACTCACTTTGAATGGATACAAACACATGTGTGGTAAGGTATTTATCAGTGGTGCAAAGAATATTGCAAATTGCTACTCAAATAGAAGTACTATTACTTTGCTGATACTTTACTGAAGTAGAAGCAGAAGTATTGCTGTAAAAATCTACTTAAGTAAACATAAAAGAGTAGCTCCTTTAAAATTTCCGTACTGAGTTACTTTTTCAAAACAATATCTGTGTGTGTGATCTCAGGACCCTGTGGGCTAAACTGACACATATGATGATTTAGTCTATATGGTTTACATTGTCAGGCCAACTCACTGATATTATTCCCTTTTTCTCCCACATTTATTCCACTTTTTTTTTTTTTTTTTTTTTTTTTTTGCCAGTTGCGTCTAAATGGTCTTCACTTCCATTTAGAGCACCTTTTATGGGAATATTTGGAAAAGACAAAAAGTAGAACCAACAAAGTAGAACCAGATTCCTCTTCTCATCTTTGCTGACTAAGCACTCATTGCGAAAAGCCCCACTATCTGCAACTGATCATTTGTTCTAAATACTCAAGCAAAACTGTACTTCAGTGAAAGTAAAATTACTGACTTTAAAAAATACCGATACCATCATCATCAGCTCACATTTATTTATACATTCCTTTACCCAGGCATCGATCTATATTTATCCATATTTATTCCTTTACCCATATATACAATACACAGGCAGTGCAGAACAGAGGTTTCTAACAACGAACTATCTAAGTTATCTGCAATCTGCACTTATCACAGGCCTCTGTCTATGACCACTAAGAGGGAGTAGGCAAGTGTGTGTGTGTGTGTGTGTGTACAACATAATTAAATTTGTATATTAGAGTGATGCTTGCTGTATAGGAATAAAGGGTACACACATAAGCAGTCATGACTTTAGGCTCAGTCTCTTTAAGCCTATTATGTTTACACATATCTCTTCCTTCCTTCCTTCATCCTCTTCTCTCCTCTGCCCTGTCCTCTCCTATCCTTTCCTCTGCAACCCCCTTCCCCCTCCCCTTCCCTTCATCTATCCTGGGACAGTTGTATTAGTATAGAGCCCTGGCAGGTGTTTGCTCATTCAAGTGACACAGTTTTATAATGAGAAAAGTGCAAATTTCAGAATATACATTCAGCTGCCTGTGTCTGGATGTGACTGTTCTCTTTTCCTTGTCAACAGCCCATCTGGGGACCTAAGTTGTGTGTGTGTGGGTGAGAGAGAGAGAGAGGGAGAGAGAGAGAGAGAGAGAGAGAGAGAGAGAGAGAGAGAGAGAGAGAGTACAATGTTTATTGAAGTGCATAATGTATATTCTGTATCTCAGCCATTCCTCAACCTCCATTACCTGTTACACTTTTCCAAGGCACACCACCTTTTTAAAATGTGCCACACTCCATACAGTAATTGGCTTGCTGAGATTCTTCCTGTGACAGAAATGATTTTCTTTCATCAGTTTCTACCTGCCATGCCGAGTTCAGTGGGACACCTCCACCAGCCGCACTTCATTAAGTCCTTCTGAGAAGTGGGTCGGTGGGGACACAGCACAAGGCTATACACCCTATTGTATTTTGCCGAGGGATACATTTTCCCCACCAATTTAAAGGCAGAAAACCAAACCAACCCTGGTCTATGAGGTAACAATTCTTTCTAGGGTACACAGTCAAGGTACCTTTAAATAAAGGCTTCAAAAAGCTTCACAAAGAAAATTAACAATTTTGGTAAGAGACCTCATCTTTTTAATTATGTTAAAAAAAAGTTTCTAATGTATTCACAATTAATTCTTACCACTGCATTTCTATTACAAACTACCATGCTTTCCCCAACTCTGCTGCCACTCAGTATATGCTAATTATTCTCCTTCTTCTGTTCTTTTTGTCTACACATAGCAAGTGATAACTGGCTGACTTTACTAATAAGGGAAGTAATAACTGAATCTGTTGCACCATTGAATAACCAAGAGTCTCTTTTCCAACTTTACTGTGGCAAAGAAAACAAAGCTGACATTTGTGTGACACCTGTTTCTCTGATCCCCAGGCAATACACAGAATTTGTGACAACTATTCAAATGCCTTCTTTTAATTATAACAGCTTTGCTCCAAACCAAGCAAACTATATAAAACTTATTTATTTATTTATTTTTTAAACAAAACAGAAATCTAATACTTTGCAACACACAGACATGAGCAGAGAGGCAACAAAGAAAGCAGACACAAAAACCTCAAGGTCAAAGAGAAAGTTTGCTTTTGGCCTTCAGAGGTGATAGCTGAGTCTGAAAGCTCTCATAAAATGCCTCCTTAATTCCTCCCCTTTATCCCACCAAGGCCTACATTCCCTTTCCTTCCTTCCTTTTCTTCCTCTCATGTTTTATGGCCCTTGTCTTGGAGAAAGGGGACTTGTTAGGGATCTTTGGAGATTTACAGTCAAGTTTTTTTTTCTTTCTATCAGAGAGAACACTGTACCAATCTTCAGGCTGATATGACGGGATGTTTCATAGAGGCACTCTTTCAGGAAAAAAAAAAAAAAAAAAAAAAAACACGGCAGTCTCAAAGTTAACTTTTCTGCAAAGATTCAGTTTTAAGAGAAAGTTCTGCTGTTTAATACAAAGTCTGTCAGGCATTTCTTATTTTGATATTTACTTTGGAAAACTTTTAAAAGCCTGTCCTCTAAATTGCTCAGGCACAGATACTCTGATGCATCAAAGCATTCATGGTTGCATATTGGAATACTTGACATTCCACATGCACACATGTGTGCGCTTGCAAGTATTTGAACACACAAACACACACAAACACACACATACACACAAACACACACAGCAAATTGATCCAGACAGCTGAATATTTGACATCTGAGGACCTGAATAGTTTCATATTCAGGTCCAGTTGGCCCTTAGCTGCTCATCCATAACACTAATCTTAATGTTTAAAGAGATTTTATCAATCCACAGATAGCATAGATAGCATAGAGGACCACAGGTATGCACCTTGGCAATTTTTACAGGTCACACTGACATTACAAGTAGATCAAAAAACCAGAGATAAGTTTGGTAACTGTGGTGAACTAATGCACAACTATATAGATGTGCTCTTGTGCTCTGATAAGACCACGCTGTAATAATAACATAATATTTTGAGTGTTGTGTGTCAACAGGGTGGTCCTCAAAAGCAAATACTGCAAAAGTCCCAGAAAGGAGTCTAACACTATACAATGCAATATGTCTGGCCCAATCTGGGAAATCATTGGCTATCATCTGATAACAATTTATCTTTTGGGGGTGACCGCTATTTATTCGGGTATTCTGGTGTAACTGGACTGTTTTGTGCATAAAACCATTCACACTGACGTGGAAACGACAGCCAGAACGCTTCCAATAGACCTTATATATAGAGAGAGAATTTATTTATGACCTATACTATCATTAAAGTCTCTAAAACATCATATATGCATGTGAGCCCCAACCTCAGTGCTGTGCATATGGATCCCTGAATGCTTGGCATTATACACCGTCAAAAAGACACCAACCCCCATGATTTACTATAGGGTCAGGGTGGCGCTAATGACATTGTGTGTATAAATAGTAATAATTCTGATTCATCAACAGTGTGCTGATTCATTTTGCAAGTACAAATTGAAGGCGGATACCAGCATAAAAACATTTAGCACTTTGGTGAATGAAACTAGTGAATGATGTATTTTAAGGTGCATCAGCCAAAAACCATGAAAATGAGGGAGGGGTTTATTCTAGTTATTACAATAACTCCTTGTACCTGATATACTAAAGGAAAACCAGCTTATTTAACCACTCTTTACCGCCCATGAAAATAATATTGTAATTAGGGCCAAAAATGAAAATTATTTATAGATCTACCGGCAGCCTACTTAGGTTTATGTTTCCAAAATCAATTCACATTAGGCGATTTAAAAGGTATTTTTCCCATTAATCCCATTTCCCATTAAGTAGGGATTACATTACATTATTTCCCAATTACAATGTATTTTATTTAACTTAATGAGGAGACTGAGCATGCACTTTATACTCCTGTCTGTTGACACTTCTGCTAAATACTGGAGCAGAGATACAACAATGCCTACATTAGAACCAGAAATGTGGTGGAGTGCACATTTGAAGTCACAGTATGGTCCACATTATTCACCTGTGGATAAACACATAGACGGCGATGATGAGGAAGATGATGCAGAGGAAGAGTTGGAGGAGGAGGAAAATAGGTACTGTCATATGGGAGCCATGATGAAGAACCAAGAAAGACAGCAACATCCAAGTACATCAACAAAAGACAAGTTAGGAGGGGTTAGATGTAGGGGTGGCAAAATTTTAAAATATTAATCGGTTAATTGTCGGTTAACTGATAACCTTAAAAAGGCCATAAAATTACGCAAATCCTGCCTATACAGGGGCAAATTGAAATAGGTTGACTGACGCACTAATCCAGGAGAGCCACTGTAGTGAGTTATAGCATCCAGGTAATCCAATGTCCAGTAAAGTATGATACAAAACATTTTAAAATGGTCTAAAAAGTAGTAGCATTTCTGAAGAGAGGCATTTATTTAAAGCTTCAAATGAAACATTGGTATATGTGTAAATGGGCAAACAAACATTTTTAACTGACAGGATTAATCGGTTAATGTTAAAAAGGTCGATTATCGGTTAAACGACTATCGGTTAACATCCCTAGTTAGATGCAAGATCCAAACCATTAAAACATACACCTTGCTGGTTTTCAGATAACCAGTTGCTATAGTGACCTGGCCAAGACAGGACAAGGAGCATGCTGATATCTGTGAACTCTTCACAATGTAAGGAGAATTTTACTCAAAGTTCAATATCCTGAGAGTGTACACCAGAGGGGAACACATTTTTTAAAGTAACTTACTCAACACTAGCTGAAACACTGAGTCCAGACTGTGAGGAAAGGTCAGAGGTCAAAGTGTTTCAAGAGGTTTAAAGACAAACTGACAGCCAAACAAGAGACCATCTCTCTGTTAACCACCAAAACACCAACATTTTCTTTTGTAGCAGTAGAGGATCCAGATGCCAGCCCGCGGATCAAGCTTTTGATGTGGCAGTCACTGATACTGTACATATGAAATAAATGCAGTCTCTGTTATGTGTTGCAGCAGTAAAATTAACTATTGTAAAAGCTAACTTTAATGTTTTTGTTTAATTACAATCATTCTACCATAGTGTGTTTGTGCCACATTAGTCTAATTTGGATACTTCAGTAATGTATTCAGTTCTACCAATCAAGTGGTGTAGGGAAATATGATACTCATAGGACCAAATAAAGCAAGCGTGTGCCAAACTGTGCAAGTCTGGCCTTTGGGAAGCAGAGGAGGAATTCATGGAGAGAGAAGAGGGAAATGTAAGGAGTGAGAGGTATATGGCTAAAAGCAAATACAAGAGGTAGAAAAGCAATCAAATGAAAAGGGATAGCTTATTAACAGTGTTGAATTAATGATTTACATGTCATACTCCAGTCAGTGCTCACACATGATGAACAGAGTTCACTAAATGGGCCTGTGAATTCAGCTTGGAAAGTAATTACACTTTGGTTCCTTCTAGTACTGGAATGAGGAATAAATTGTAATTATGCCTCATTGCAAAATTTCTCCATCGGAGGGAAAAAAAAGCTATTAACAAGTGCTGAATTACATGAAACCTAAAGAGCAATTTGTAAAGAGATATTACCCTCCTTTGAATCTTATAAAAGAGAGAATCCCTCTTGCCTAGTGCTCATCTTTTCCTTGGCTGCCAAGCACGGCTTAAGTCCCTCAGTGGTAAGTGATGGAAAGGACAAAATTGGCTACTTTTGGGACAATGACTTATTTGAAATTCAAACAACTCTTCACAGCCATCGGAACACCTTTGAGAGGAAGAGAGACAAGAGGAGGCTCTTTTATCTGACTAAACGTCTTAGAGGTGAGGCACAACCCTGACATCAAACAACAATAACACACAGACCTGCACCACTCAAAGGCCTGTAATGGAGTCAGTTGCTACATTTGTCTATGAAAAAGCAATATGTTTATGCTAATGCATTGTGGCTGACTTTAATAGACAATGCTCTGTAAGCAATGCTCTTTATAAACTCCCAGGAGAGAGACAAAAAGCACACATGCACGCATATCCACACACACACACACACACACACACACACACACACACACACACACACACACACTCACTCACACACACATACAGAAATCTAGCATGGCATCATATGGTGACTACTGTAATTCTGCATTCACTCTAAATGCAAAACTCTGTCATCAGAATAAATTTCTCTACTGACTTCCATGGCAAAAACTTGGAAAACCCAGTGACATTTTCTTCTTTCTTTTTTGTAGCGAAATAAGTGAGCCATATCCATTTTGTGATTACAGATTCTGATGGGGAATTTACCCTTTAACTTCAAATCACACTGAGCTGCATTTAAGTGACCTGATCTTGGATTTAGTGGCAAGAAAGACAGAATATAAATATGCGAGGAAAATACATTAAAAAAAAAAAAAATCTCCAAAGTGCCATCTAAATATGATGTCTGGGTAAGAAATGTTTCCCAAATTTCTTTGCCAAATAATAAAAGTTGAATATGCTGCACATCTTTTCAAAAAATGTCTTGGTTCATGCTCACTTAAACGTGTCCCTCTGATTTAATTAGGTAGTTTACTTTGCATAGGAAAAGTATTTCAACTAACTGCAGCAGAGCAAAGTATGCAAAAAGTTGATGGGTTGGGTTTGTATTTTTGAGCAACATACTGTATGCTTACCTTAATCCCCACCCTCTTCTTCCCTCTCCCAACAGGCAGCAGGGGAAATTAATCTGAAACCTACTGTGCTCAAAGGTGTCTGCAGCTGAGACATCTTTCCTTTCTCACACTGCCAGTGGCACTTTGGAAACACTCACCATCTCAGTGCTCCCATCAGCATGTGCACCCGAATTTGCCACATTCAGCAAGACAACTCCCAAAGCCTGTGTGCTCGTGTGCGCACACACACACACACACACACACACACACACACACAGTACATCAAAACAACACAATGCTAACCCAAAACAACAACACCACAATTCCGCAGCCCTGCCAGTCTCCATTTGCTTTCTGATACTAATAAAAGAGAGACCCTTGGCTGCTTTTCCATTTCCAATCTCAGAGCTGTGCACTAGAAATGCCATGAAATAGCCCCCCAAGCCTGACCCCTGGAGTGATATGGAATAACCTGCAGAGAGCATCAACTGTTGAATTTAATGTTCAGTGTAGCTCTTTACTGTTGGTCTTTCAGAGAAAAGGTAGGTGGGTGAAAATGTGAATAGATTAAATGTGAAAACACATGCATGCATTCACTTATGCATAAAAAATACAGAAAAACACAGAAATATCCACACAACGCATGCACATGGAATACAAAAACATACACTTACACACACAAACTAAAAAGGCAGCCCACTGGGCTGAAGGATAATAGAAGAAAACTGTGTAAATCCCATATGTGCTTAATCCAGACATTTACAGGAGAATGTGATTCATACTCGACTAATACAGCTGAGAGAGAGACGGGGCACAATAATTTCAGGTGGCATGAGCCAACAAAATAACAACCATGAATCCTCTTTATAGAGACTTTCCTGAAGAGAGTGTGAAAGGTCAGGAATAAACCTTTTGTGCTGATTAACCATTAAAACATTGGAGACTCTGTGTCAATGTGTGTGTGTTACATTTATGCATTCGTGCAGGTGTGTGTGTGTGCTCAAGTGTGTGTAAAGATAACAGAGGATTGCATCCCTTTAATAGAAGAAATTTCACTGAGGGAATGTGCTCATTTCCAGTTTATATAGTGTATATTATCCAGAGCTTGGAGTGTTGTCTGCAGATCACATTATTGTTAGGCTATTTACTCCCAGCATATGAGAGATGGGATGCTACTTCTCTATTATCATGTTGATGAATATCACCCAATACAACACACTAATGGCACTGAAATTAAGGCCCCATACTACAGGAAGTTATTTTTTTCCGTGTACAGTATGATCAAAGATGTTTGATGCAGAAATAGACGTTGTCTGAATGGTTAAAATTAAAGTCTCAGACCAACCTGTGGTGAAAAAAATAATTTAAAAAAAGTAAAAAATTACCAAGATCCTATCCTATCAATCCTAGGTCCAATCAATCAATTGGTAGAATTTGCTCTCACATACCCAAAGGACAGTCTCCTGTCAAAGGGTTTCCTCACTGGAGGAGCTGGTGTTGTCGGCCAATGAGGATTCATTATTGTAACTAATCTGCTGGTGGGCACTTCGGTCTTCAAATTCATTCAGTTTAACTTATTAAATTTATCCTGGAATATATTATACATATTTGAAAGCAAAATTATGAAAACTGAATATTAACATATTGTTTAAGAGGAACAACTGAAAGCCAAGTGGTTTTCGCAGTTACTATAATGAAAAACTCCACTGTCAGATAATCTTACAATGTTAGACATCATTAATTTGTGATGGACACTGATTTCAAAGGCTCATTTGGTAATCCTTTACAGTAAGGTACACACAATTTTGAGTGGTTACCAAGGAACAAATGAAGAACGAATGAGGAACTAACTTCTAGTAAACAATTAGTTTACAGGAAGTTCTCCTAATCAGATTTTATGCAGTAACTAATGATTATTTAACTGAGAAACAACCATTGGATATGTTAATGAACTAATATGTTTTTTTACGGGTATCTGTGAATCCTCATGGTCCTTTACTTGATGCAAAGTTTTTGATTACTTGTGAATAATGTGCTAAATGGAACTTAAAGCCCCAATCTGGAACTGAATTTGCTCGTGAAGGGCTGCGGTATGGCAGCAACATAAGCGAGAGTTTGTTTATGTCTGCATGTTTGTAAAATGGAGGATAGGAGTGCTATTCCATTGTGTTGTTAGGAAAATAAAGCCTTGAGAAGGGATGGAAGAGCACAAAATGTAATCAATGTAATCATCGTGCTATAGCCAGTGTAATCTCCGCCTCCTGATTGACTACAGTAAGCTTTGCTTCATAATATGTGATCCAACAGGAAAACAAAAGGCAAAGCAATAAACAATGCAATAAACTGCCCAGTGAAAGTTACAAAATATGTCACCTGGAGGGCACCCCTCACAGGTGACATATTAAAGGAGCTGCCCTCAAATGGTTTAAATCACACCTTGGAAACAGGCCTTTCTCAGTCAGCAAGTGAAAATATATCCCCTCCAGCCCTTGTTACATGGGGGGTCCCTCAAGGCTCAATTGTGGCTCCTACCCTGTTCTCACTATATATACTCCTACTTGGTCACATTATAGGGAAACACGGAATTTCTTTTCATTGCTATGCAGATGATATTCAGTTATACATCCTCCTTAAACGTGATAACCCACAACCAATCCAGCCACTACCAAACCATATTAACACTGTCTCCTCTTAAATGACAATTGGCCCCCAGATTCAGTCAGCCAATTATCAGGGAACATAAGCACATTATACCTTCACATAGCTCCCCATGCCAGAAATTTACAGGTGATATTGGTGACAGTCTTCTCTTTTGACAAGTAGATTAGCTCTGCTATTCAAAGCAGTTTTTACTAATAAAAAAAAAAAAAAAAAAGCCAAAGTGAAGCCTTTTGTATCTCACACAAACTTTGAGAGAATCATACATGCTTTTATTGGCTCTTGTGTTGATCTTTCTAACTCTGACTGTTTGGGAGTCAGTCAGTCATCATTGTCTCAGTTACAAGATGTTGATATTGCTGTGGCTAGAATATTAACTAGAACTTGAAGAAGGGATCATATATCCCCCACTCTTGCCTCACTGCATGGGTTGCCAGTTTATTTAAGATTACTTTTCAAGATTCTTTTATTTATTTAGGACCAAGCACCACCGAGGATATCTGACCAAGCATATCCAACCTCCTATCCCTGTGTGTATTCCATGTATGTAATCAGCTGGCTATGGGCTGTTAGTTGCTCCTATAACCCAGCTGAAACTACGGGGGGCCGAGCCTTTTCTGCAGCAGCCCCTCAGCTGTGGAATGAGCTTCCTCCCACTGTTAGGTCTGCCACCTCGATTGAATCCTTTAAATCACTGCAGGACTCCAAACCCACTTCTCCTTGCCAGGTTTTAACTATGCTGTATGTATAACCCAGTTTGCATTGGACATAGTATCTTTGTGTTGTTTGTTTATCTGGGTGCTTTTTTATACTGCAGTTTTATCATCTTGTAAAGCATGAACTCATGCTGTTTTAAATTTAATTTTATAAATTAACATTGACTTGATTTGAGATACATATACACACGTACTCATTTCATACATTATACATGTATACTCTTTACATAAAGTGCACAGTGTAATACACATAAAGGCCAAAATGACACAAGAATGCACAAGTCTGTCGCTCATTTTGAAACAAGACCCTATTCTTGTGATGAAAGGGTATTTTCATTGGGTAACATAAATATTTTTCTTCCCTTGTTTTCCAAAATAAAATGGTGAGAGTGCATCAATGCATATGGAGAACATGGCGACCGGGCTTTCAATATGTACAGAAAACGCCGGGAGAGTGCTACTTTTTAAAAGGACTGAGGATACCCGATTTGAATGGCCATGACTGAAAGCCACCCCTAATAGACCCACTGATAATGTATTCCTGCGAATCGGCTTCCTGTTTCAAACTGTGCCACAGGTGCTCCATGTGCCCCTTGACATGAAAACATCATGTCATTTGACTGTAATTTTCACCATCCAGGATGAATTCATGAAAATTTAGCCCCTAATAGTCAGGAATTGAAGAGGATTGAAGGAAAGGGCACTTGCACAAACGGTGGACATCGAGAGGTCTGTTTCTGAAATGTTCCAGGTTAATTTTAAGAACAAAATCAAACTCTTAAGTGTCTATGTTTTATATATGTTTGTTTTGATCCAACTCAAAAACACATTTACGTTACACTGATTGTATTCAGACTGAGGGTGTAAGTAAATACAAGTGAATGACAGCAACAGCTTGAAGGCGTTTGGGCTGAGCAAACAACAATCACCACAACCAGCTCTTGCCAGCTCTTGTGCCAATAAGCTAGTGCTCATTTCCCATGGCCAAAGACTGAAAATTCCTGCTCCCAGACAGCAGTGTGGTTACAGCCACTGCATGTCCCTACTGATTTAGGGATCAAATCCCACTGGATCTCTCAGTCCCATGTCTCTCCCTCCAAGCTTTCTGTCTCATATACAAAATACTCAAAGAGAATGGATTCCACACATCTCTTTTTTAAAACAATAAAAAGATCCAAACCCCTCCAAATGTTTCACAGCAGCTGGTGATCACCACTTATTAGCCTGCAAACAGAGTACAAGGCAGGAGCAGAGCTGCCACACAAACTAATCTATGCTAACTCCACTTGCTGTCCTTAGCAGAAGGGTATGGCATGTGTGTGCATGTGTGTGTGCATGTATGTGTGCATGCGTGCTTGTATGCATGCATGTGTATGTGTGTGTGTGTGTGTGTGTAGGCTGAGAGAGCAAGGAAACAAGTAAACAAGTAAACATAATAACCATATATCTAGGTATCCCTGTGCCCATCCCCAGTAGAAGAAGTTTTTAAATACTGAATAACTATGGAATAAAAATGCTGCATGAATGCAACAGTTGCAGGACAGCCACTGCAGAGACTGCAGCTTGTGACACACGCACACAGGGATATGAAGGGGCAAATATTCAAGGCTTAGACTGCATCCTATAACATAATGTACTTCATATGCAGAGAAACACAATACAGCTCATGTGAAAGGTGTAAATGCCTATTTGTTCTCACTTCTCAACTTGAAACCTGAAAAGTCCCATTTTGTTTTTTGTCTCAGGGGAGATTATGTTTCACAGCCATCACAGACCAAGCATAGGTATCACTTTGCAAGGCTGCATCTGTTGTGTGAATGCAAGTGTCACTCCAACTCTCTCAAACTCACCCTTTTTGTCCCCAAAGAAAAGGGTCTGCTGTGCCGGGTTTGACCACTGGAGGGAGGTGTTGTCATTGTACTCCACTTGGCAGGTCATGTTCGCCGTCCCGCCCTCTGTAACCGTCACATTCTGGACCAGGGGGTACTGACCGCTGAGGCCTGCCACAAAATACATGAGAGAGAGAGAGAGAGAGAGAGAGAGAGAGAGAGAGAGGACAGTCAGACAAACATAACAGAATTTCAATTGATTGCTTAATTTATGATTGATTGATTTATAAAACAAGTTAAAATGCAATATAACAATGACCATAGCAAATACAATTTCAAAGATGACCTAAAGAGATTTCAACCACTACTTGGCAAAAAAAAGTGAGTGCCCAAACAACAACAAAAACATCTATCACATGGTTTTCAAGCCACCACATGAGAAGATATACAGCAACATACATGCATGTAGGTGATGCAGTACACAACATTGTGTGGAAAGGGAGGGACTGGCTGGTATGGTTACATTAACTGCCTGCAACTAAGGCAGTTTATCAGATGACAGTGGTAGGTGCACTACAGTGAGATCCTGATGTAATTATGGCAGCTTTGCAAATATCTGACTTTCTGAACATCTTTGAGGGTCATAAATGTGTGCAATACAATCACTGGAGTCTATCAACACACTCTCTCTCTGAGTGAAATAACAAATAGAAACACTGTTTATATGAAACCCTATTGTGCATCTTCAACATTACAAAAAATAGGCATGTGATTATTTTTTATTATTTTCATATTATTTTCATTTTGACTCACAAAGATGTGTCAAAACAAGTCACGATAAGAAACTAGTATTCTGTCGTCGGAGGAGTGAATCAGCTCCTCACACTGCAGGACAGAGGAGAAAGCTGGTTTATGCCTTTGGGAGAGCTAAACAGCCTAATTACCGAGCAAATGTTTAGTCAGGATGGCCAGTCACTACTGTGTACTAAATTGGACCCTAACATAGAACACACAGGGGGCATTTAGCCCACGGTACCAACCCTGAAACCTCAGCTACACAGGGAACACCAATTAAAAACCATTCTCCACGGACGTATGTGCGTGTGTGTGTGTGCAAGCGCGTGTGTGCATGCGTGTGTTTGTGTGTGTAATGCCTGTATCTAACAAGAAAAATAGGAAGAAGTGGAGTTATATGCTGCATATGACCTCTAAACTGAGTAGAGCTAGTTTTCAGCACCATGGACAGGTCACTTTTGCAACCGCTTTCTGTCAATAGCTAGCTACCATTTTTCAGAACTATGGACAGCTCACACTGTTCTTTCCACCTCTTGTTTGTATGTGTGTGTGTGTGTGTGTGTGTGTGTAAGGCTGAGGGAGCAAGTAAGCAAGTAAATAATAATAACCATAAATCTATCCCTGTCCACATCCCCAGAGGACAGGTTTTAAAGACTGTGTGAATAAAGGCTTAGGTAAGAAAGATTATTCATCCCCAGCTAACTCTCCCGTCTTCCATAAGCTTAAACCACCATCCCCCTGGAAAGGATCATAAAAAAAACCCAACATATAAAAGCAAAGAGAGAAATAAGGAGTATTTAGAAATAAGAAGTGTTTTAATAGCCCATTTTTCCATTTCCATGTGATTCCGTGTCATTCAGCTCCTGTCAAAAGCTGTTTTAGATTGCATCCTGTATGTAATTATTATTGGCTAATTTTGTGTTTTCCTTACAATAGTAAATGATCGCACAGTACTATAATCTGCTCCTGAAGTAGCGCTTGTCTGAAGGGTTAGATGAGGCCAACCCCATCAGTGGTGGAGCTAGAGTGAAGGGTGTATTGAGAGAAGAGGAGATGAGGTGAAGGAGGGAAGGAGAGGTAAAGAGAGGTAAGTCAAGGAGCACGGGTCATTTCCAGTGTTGATTAAGGCCTCCCGAGGTTAATCATGCGTGTGAGAGATAGAGGGGGAAGAGGAGGGAAACGGAGGAAAAATGGATCTGAGCTATGGGAGGTGAGAAATATGTTTTATTCATGAAAGTTTTGTATGAGGCATGATCTGCCAGCGATTTAACGTTCTCCTGCGCCTGCCCTCGCTCTCTTTATTACTTCCTCTCTTTAAATCACTTACTTTTTCTCATTTTTCTCTCTCATGCAGTTGGGCTACATACAGGACCCCTGTGTGATACATTTTATTTCTTTTGTGCCAGCCACAATGGGAAGTTAATGGTTAACTGCAAGACAGAATGGTTAAACTGATAATTCAGTCAAGTGCAGCACAATGTAACACAATGTGTAATTTTAGTTCATTGTTGTAGTGGATGTGTCACTTTGCAAAATATCCGCATAAACGGAAACATTCTGGGGACATCTGAGTCATTCTATTGTCAACTTTGTAATCATTGCTGATTTATAATCAGTGAAATAATCTGTTAGTATGTTCTCCAAATAATCTGCCTTTGACAAACAAGGAGACACAGCAAATGGGATTTGAATGATTCGAAGCTTGCAACAAATTGTCATGCATGCCTGCAATGATGATGGGTGCCTCCACAATGTGTTTTATCTAATACAGTTCCCTCTGAAAACTAAAAACAAAATCTTTGCCATTACTTTGAATTGAACTGAATGATAAAAGGAAAACATGAAAAACTTATAGAAAAATGAAAATGGTCAGCATGGAAATTTTAAGTTCAGTTAAGTTCAACAGCTGATTATCATGGAAAACAATGTTTCTATGCTTCAGATGTGATGCATACTAGAGATGGGCTTTGACATACAGTACATTTCAGTTGAATGTTTGCATTTCTACATAGCCGGAGACATGAGAAAACAGCTACAGCTGAAATTGAGTTGACAGACTGAGTGCTGCAGAGAGAATCTATAATGCCACTAGACGGATTTATCACAAAACTCAATTGGTTCTTCAGCTTCTTCAATACTTTGCACATTGAAGGTATCATGCCTGACCCTGCTCTCAGTTTGTTCTATAGGTGCACTTGTAAGGGATGGAAACAGAAAAGTTGGAAAATTTGAGCAGGCAGAACACCATCGCTGAATAATTTCCCTTTTGACTCAGTGTCTTTCTTCATCTTCTCTTTGCATTTTGTCATTTCCCTTTCTTTCCTCTCATTCTTCTGTCCTGTCCTGTCCTGTCCACTCCTGACCTTTCCTGTCCTGTCTGTCCCATCCTGTCCACTCCACTCCTTTATTGCCATTGACTACACAAGGTTACAATAGTCTAGGGATCCCTCTGCTTAAGCCCTGACTCAGTGCCTAGTGTTACATGTCCGGGGGGACTGAAAGGACCAAAGGGGCCACAGTGATGGTTATATTAGAATAGTGCAGTTCTCTGTGCGCCTAATTGGCTAGTAGAGTAGGTCCTTCCATTCTTCCCTCTGGCCACCCAGACCTGATTGAAATGTATCTCCTGAGGGAAGGAGGCAGCTGTTCTCTCCTGATTTCCATGTCTAAAATTAGCTCCTTACCACTTCTCACTTCTTTTCCTTTCTCTCCTTTCTCCTTTTCTTTTCTCATGTTGTCTCCATTCCACTGCTCACTTCCCTCCTTTCTCTTCTTTCCCCTCTCTCTTCCTCCTTCATTTGCTTCCTGATGGATGACATTTCTATCACTTTCTTTCTCTCTCATTTTCTCATATTCTCAGTCTCTTAATGCTCTCCAGTCTTTCAAATTTATCTTGATACGCCTTCCTTTCTTGTGCTTCAACTTCTCTATCTCGGAGAGCGGGGGTCAGTTTAATTGCCCTCCACTTTTGACTGGCATGTCAAGGCTAAGCCAGGTCAACAGCTTTCCCATCTGCATGGCATTATGAAGTAATGACATACCAAAATTAGTTTTTCAGGTACTGGTATACTTATGCTGAGTTGGACAATACATTTGTGACAATGAAGCCATTTCTGTTGTGGACCAAGGCATGGTTATGAGTGATCAGCATTTGCAGGGACACTGTTTGACAAAGCTAGGATAAATGGTGGCTTTTGCAGACTGAGCTGTAGCTGCTTTACAATTATGTCTTGTTAGAAAAAAAAAATATATATATATAAACAATATTTATTTCTCCAAGAGACACTGAACCAGAGCTCATTCACATACTTTCCACTCCTGTCCACACAGCTGTCTCGGTAGATGAGCTGCATCTTAAGTTTGAATCGAACTACTCACTACCCATCCCCTCACACACCACCCAACACTCCCGTCCAAATCTCCATATGCACCGGCTGGCAGTCGTGTTTGGCTGCCGAGCATCCCATATTCACTTGGGTGCCACAGGAGCAGTCCTGCTGGACAGATGTGCCTCCGTCCACACTCTGTACCGTGTCCAGTAGACTGCTGAAACATTCTGTTGTTGTTGGAAAGACCAAACTATTAGCAATCTAAAGATATACAGTATGCCTGCACTCCCTGTAGAGTTAGTCACAGCACACACATACACGCACAGTATCTCTCACCAAAGCAAACTCCTGGACAAATAGCACTGATAAGTGTATCCTGGAAGCTTCTGGTCTGTAGTCTGACATGACCTTTACAGCGAGAGCAGCTGAGTCTACTAACCTTTCTTACTTAGGCATTCAAGGAGCAGAGGAAGCCAGAGAAATGCAGACAGACAGACGGACAGCCTGGAGCTACTGACCTTTATACCAGGACTGGAGCTCAACTGAGCTGTGGTGCTATGCTGTATGTCGAGGATTATAAATGGATACACTCGGTCTTCAGTTCTGATGGGCTGAGTCACCTTTCAAGCCAGTGAGACATACCCAGTAAATGTGCACCTGTGACCGCATCACTGTGAATTTAAATGTAAATGCATTGACCGACCAACCACCTCATATCTGAAGATGAATAATTAATAGTTGGACTTCAGTGCATTGTTTGGTAGAATATGATTGCTTAATTGCTGATAACTAATTAAAGATAATAGATTGGAAGATGTTTGCTTTTTATTAAAATAACATGCTAGGGCCAAAAGTGTGTTTTACAGTGGTGTTTTACAACAGCTTAAAGGCAATGGACACAACACAAAATGGAGTATTGTCTGGGCTATTCAGCAATCTAAAACATGACCTCTGACTAATTGAAAACTGGCTTATTGCTTAACTTGTATCCTACTCAGTCATGTCAGGCTAGTGTCTATAAGGCTACACAGGTGGCCCCACAGCTGGATTGCACAAGCTTCTCACACTGACTGATTATGGGAATGCGAGACAGCAGGGTGGCCTAGTGATTGGAAAGAGCGCCCAAGGTCAAAGGTTCGATCCTTGCAACAGCCATTATGCATTCATAATCAGCTATGTGTCTTGTCATAGTGTCCTTGACCAAGAAGCTGATCCCACAACCAGGTGACTCATTGTCGCTGGAAAGAGCATCAGCTGCATGCCTAAAATACAAACAGAAATGTGTTTGCTGGACAAAGTAAGGCTGTTTGAAGATATTCAAGCTGGTAGTATGGAATAAAAATTACTGACAGAGATTGTTTTTCCCCTCTTTTTTCAGCAAAAAGTTAACACATCATAAAATTATATCATCACTCCCTGCCCTCACTCCTAGACTTCACATCCACTGTGACAACGATCTCACTAGCTCTTTCCTGTTTCCTTGGAACATGTCCTAAACATAATTTTGTTTCTCTTTTATTGGACCTCATTCACAAACACTTTGTGCACACAAATCTGTGCTCAAAGTGTTCATATGTTTTAAACAAATATCTGAGATTTATGCGCTCTTGCCCGAATTTGCCCTTATTCTCCAAACACATTTAGAACTGCCTCAGACCAGGCGTACTCACAAATCATAAATGTCCCAGTGTCAGAAAATGTCAGTGAAATTTCATCAACTATGTATGGTATATTAGAACCACAATTATTTTAAAAATGTGAAATTGCACAATTTCACATTTTTAAATAATACACAATTTACTTAATAATTATAAAATTACTCACTTTCTCATCATTATCATCATGAGAAACATAATTAAACTGTTAATATATTAAAATTGTCCTGTTCCCACTTTCAGCTAAAAATACATTGTATTAGAATTTACATACTGGATGACATCTCTATGTAATCTCCCCCTTCAGATTGTGCCATTTTATATGCAACTTGTTAACCAGCAGCCTGCTCAGTCGGACTCCGAGATATGACAATATACAGGTATATCGCAGGACAAGAGAAAAATGTGCATAGACATTTTCTGCTATTGTTTCTGTCATTGTTACTGCAAAAGCTGCATCACAGCAATATTTTACGTTACTGAGTCAGAGCTCCTAGTTGTCTTGAATGCACCATTGCTACACATAGGCTTAAATAACAAACAAACATGGAGCAGTGTAACACCAAAACATCCCATAAGACTCTGATGCAGTGCAGGAGTCAGCCTGACTGGAACAAGATGAGTGACTTGTACCTACTTCTGTCGTTTTAAACAGGGTTTGGATATAAGAAATCTGACACTGAACAGAAAACACTAGAATAAAGACCCAGAATTACAAACCCTCAAATTAAATTGTATGTAGCTGTGACTCTGGGGCTGTGATACTTTAAGAAGGAAGTTTCTTTGACTGTGTAAATATGAGGACAAGCTGACTAACAGCCAAGATAGATTTAATAAGATTATACTGTTCAGTATACATTTCAGTTACATAGATTATGCAGGCACCTCTCTTTTATAGACCTCCTAATAATGCATAATCAAACTAATGAAGTTCAGTGTACTGCACTCAATTAAATAATTTGAGAAAAAAAAATTGCTGCAGTGATATTAAAGATGGGATTATTATGCAAATTACCATCACGTGGGTTATGCATGTGTTGCAGTGATGCACATATATGCTTGTTGTATAGATACTCTTTAGGCTTGTTGTTACAATAAATGTGATAATAATAAAAAAAAGTGATTATGCATGTGTTCAAGTGTATATATGTGTGAGCACAGATGTGTATATGTCTATGTGTGTGTGAGAGAGAGAGGGAGAATGAGAGAGAGAGAGAGAGAGAGAGAGAGAGAAAGAGAGGAGTATGTTTGCTTGCATATATGTGTGTGCATGAGTGTGTGTGTGTGTGTGTGTGTGTGTGTGTGTGTGTGTGCGCACCCGCGCACATTTGTGATCCAAACGGACTTGCTGTTTTCACAGTGAACAGTTTCCCGCTGTGAACAAATTGAATGCAACCCCTGCAGAGAGTGGAGTTACCTTTGTATTCAGCACTGGGATGCAAACACCTGAGGACAGTCATTTCTGATCTGGAGATATGAAATTAATTATCCTGCACCAGACAGGCTGAGTATGGCAATGCTGTTGTCATTTACATAATTAGACAGGGCAGCTGTTGGTGCCGCCACCACAAACTTGACATCCAAATCAACCCCTGGTGCCAGATCAACCAAATATATCTGATTTTTCTGGGGTGCTATCCGGCATTGTGTTTGAGATGTGATAGCCTGTGTAGTGACAGAAAGGAAAATGTGGAAAGAACCACAAGCTGGCATCAGGGTAAAGTGTTTTTAGTGTGTCTTTGAGTCAGGGGAAGATGTGGGTGTGTGCTGTTTCCAGTGACATCTGGAGTGTGAATGTCACTGACAGAAATTGTCCAGGTAGTGACAGAACATCCTGGAAGCGTTTATGACTGCAGCCTCATGTATGTACAGTACACAACACTATGGTAAAGGGCATGACATAAGACAGTTTCCCATACTCCCATAGCTGTACTTTTGGGTAACATTGCCTTCTACTAACTAATCACATTCTAGCACTGCACTATGCTGTATCATGCCAACAAGGCCTAAGAAGTCTGATGGTTAAGCTGGCATTTAAAACTTATACGTTTTCATCTGCGCATCAATCAGCTGCATGGGACTGGATCCACTGAATTCTGCTGCTGCTGTCCAGCAGAACTAGTTAATTCAAGAGGGTGATTCAGGCACTCCAAATATTATACATGTAACAACAAGGAAGGAAATATTAAAAAGCCCTTATTGTAGTGGCTTTATCATGAAAAAAAGCCACTTTGTTTCAAACGCTGTATGTCTTTGTAAGGGCTTTAGAAACAGACAATATTGGTGCAGCCTCACCTATATAGTTGCAACAACCAATAGGAGGCAATCACATGACTCAGAGAGTATTGTGACAAGTAAATCGAGAAAAAAAAAACTGAAAAAACACAAGAGATTACTCAGAAAAATGTACATAAGCATAATAAATGGAAAAAAACAACAAACAAACAAACAAAAAAAACCACCCATATAGAGTCTCTCAAAACCTTTTTATAAACCTATAATTTTGGTGCCAGCGCTGGTGACTTTTTTTTTTTTTTTTTTTTTTTTTTTTTTAAGCATGGTACATGGTACAGGGCTTTGTTACTGACTGAAACTACTGCCCTGGAACACAATATAATATACAATTGACTATATCTGAATATATTTTGCGGCTTTAGCTGGCATCTTTACCATAGCAACGATTGCTGAGGCTCATGGGTACTGTAGCATTGTCATTTGCCAAACAGTATGTGCCATTTGACATATTGAACCAACAGAAGAACATGTTCCCAGAAAAGAAGATGAAATATTTACAAGTGATGGCCATAACATAACTCTCTAGTATTGATTATTTATCCAGGAGATTCCAGTGATATTGAGTAATATTGAGGTTATTGTTGAAGGTGAAATTCTAAATAGGCAAAAACGGGGAAGATATTTCTGGAACTAGAGGCTCCAACCATTTACCATTAACTATTTACCATTAACCAAATATATTACTGTGATGGTGTAGTTCAACTTGGTGAACTGAAGAAGTGAAGAGCACGTAACAAATATGATAAAACCTAATATGTAAAGAACCAAAATACTAAATTTCAGACTAATTTTCAGACACTAATATTCTTTGCAAGGCATTGCTGCCCTTGATTCAGCCACATCTATTTAAAGGGCAGAGACATGAACCTCTGCCCATTCTCTGTGTGTAAGCTGCTTGAGTTCAAGCTCACTCTGTCCAGAGTGGCCAGCCATCTCACTACCCTTTCTGAGCCAAGGGCAGACATCTCATGGTTTAATGACAGAGGTAAACCTGGCCCTCATAAATACTTCATACACTGCTTTCTTCCATCTGGCAAAAGCAAGCAGAAGGAGCTCAGAGCAAGAGGGGAGTTAAGAAGGACAGAAGCAGATATTTTGATGGAAAAGTGAAGGCATGGAAGGAGGAGAGGGAGTAAGCATGAACTGAAATAAGTGAAAAAACAAACAAACAAACAAAAAAACAAACAAACAAAAAAAAAAACAGTAAAATCTTTTTGCAGAGAGCCTTCTTCTTACACAGTTCTGTCCTCTGAGATGACGTGCAGCTGCGAGGGAAACACACTTTGACATTATGCTGCCCAGACATGAAGGAATCTAATTTTGTTATGTATTAGTCTTTAAGGTTCCAGGTGCAATTTTTGGCTCAATGCTGACCTCTATCATTCAATAACAACAAGAAGTTAACACAGACACACATCTTGGCCCATCTACAAGTACATGCCCACTGTGAACACCCACCCTCAAACACCAACCATCCATTCTCTCCTGGCAAGCAACACCAGCACGTTCAAATACAGAAGTAGCGGCTACAAAGCACAAGTATCACTATGAATGAATGGGTGACATCACATGTTGAGAAAGACAAGAAAAACCACTATGGCATATTAGCAGTAGGTTACCCTGGCATAGTGTATAATGATGCAGGTAACAAGACCAGAGAAACTAATGTCAAACTGTAGCACAAAGTCAGTCAGTTTCATGCTTAGCAGCACCCACCAAACTGTATTCATTTTGATACATTTTTAGCTTTTAGATGGGATGCATTGACCATTCCCACAGTCTAAATTAATCTTAACATACTGTCACTTCTGCCCTTTTATAACTGGTGTACGTGAAGCTCTTATTGTGTCAGTGTATATGGTGTTATTGTGCCTATGTGTTATGTGAAGGTCTTTTTGTGCTTTGTTAAGACATTTGCTATGCAATTTGTGCTATGCTTTATTCTATACTTTATGCCTTGTGCAGGGGGTGGAGCCAACGACAGACTTCCAGAAATGGATAATAAAGATCTAGCTATCCATATACCTATCTGTCTGTCTGTCCATCCGTCTGTCTATATGTTAAAGATAGTTCAATTTGTCAAGTTAGAATAACAAACAAAAAGCATTAAAGCATTTGCAAGCTCCCATGCTTGACAGCCACAATTATGCTGCACTCAAGACATGCTGGGAGCTGGGAGGTGCTCAGTTTAAACCTGTTCCCGGTTCCCAACAAGGAGGGTAAAATGAAGGAGAGGACACAGGGTCATATTACATCATATCACTGGTGCACAACACTTGCGCAGTAAAATCTGCTTTGCACTTGGTGAAAGGATCAACAGATGGTGCGTGATCATAGAATGCCAAGGCTACCCTCCTTGGAGCTCAACCAGACCTGAGCGGATACCATCCCTGTATTCTAGCGCTGTCAGCTGTAACCGTCTAACATCACACCTCCAGTTACATTACCCGAAAAATTCCCACTGGGTCAGAGACAAAGTCAGCCTTCTTCTGATAGTCTTGGTTCCCAAAGGGGCACGTTTGAGAGCTCCATTTAGAAAAACAAAACAACAAACATGGCCGCCAGCAAGTGAACACATTATTATGCATTATTATTTCTACTGACACTAAAATCCAAACTATTTTGAGTAAACTGAGCAATATTGAGAAGGATCACATCACAGGCATCACAGGTGTGGGAGGTCCCACACTTGAGAGTTAGGAGGGCCTTCAAATAGCAACAAAAACACAACCTTGGCCTCCTCCTGTGTTTCTGAATGCAGAAATCTCCAGCACGGCTGCACTGTGAGTTTTTCACTTTGTTCAATTCACTACCATTCAGCAACCACCCTGGTGGAATTTATTAGTCATATTACGCTTCAGGAAAGCAGAAATATGACACATTTAACCTATAACAGCATGTGTATATCTCTCTATGTGTTTGTATTTACATGCATGCAGTTACAATATGTATTTGAGTGTGTGTGGTGTGTGTGTGTGTGCAGGTGGCTGTGGTTGTTGCACAAGTATGAAATTACTATAACGTTCAACATTATATTCAGTCTTTTGTTTTTATAAGTAACAAAAGTGAAGACTCACCATTCTGCTCTTTATTCACTGCTTTAGGAACACAGAAGGCAAAGATTTGGCCTAAAATATTCCTTTCCATTCCCCTTTCAAATAAAAAAACTAAGGAACAGCAAACTGGCAATAGAATTCAGGCATGCACTGTGCTGGCCCAATAAGCTCTGTAAATTTAATGCCATACCAGAATAAAATCGGTGAAAAATCTAACTTATTGCAGCCACTGAAATTCTCAGATTCCCTCAAAAACATGTGGCAGAGAAATGAGCTTGACTTCTGCTTCTCCTTCTCTTGGAGGAAGCAATTCATTTCTCATGCTTTCATATGGAGACAGAGAGAGATGATAGCAGGCTAGGGTGGCATTCATGAGGGAAATCAGACTAATCATTGCTGCCACCAAAACTCCCAAATTCCCAAAATCAACATGACACAGTGTGATTTTCTAATGTTTGGTGATGTGTTGACAGATACAGTTCATTTAAGCGTGATCTGGGGAAATGCTTTCACCCAGGGGGATCTGGGAGATCCAGAGGACAAAAAGTGCTAGTTTTAAAAACAGCTCTTATCATTTGGCTGGTGTGACAAGCTAAGTTTGCTGTGACGTTCTTTTCCCACAACTTACAGTCAGGGCCCACAGTGTCAGCGCTGACACTGAAGATCTCGTCTCAAAGCTAAGCTCAGACTGGTCTAAACCAGCATGAGTGCATTTGAATATATCATCTGTGGAGACTCTTAAAAATGGTGTGACAACCAAAGTTGATGAAACTGTGGAATGTGTCTTTTAAATGGCATGCTACCCCATTTTTTCCCACAATTTTCACAGTAACACATTACAATAAATCCTCATAAAGGGTTTATGTGTGATTTATAATTGGGTAATTAATTAGAAAACTGTTGTAACTTGTTTATAATTGTTTATTAATGATTAATAATTACAACCTAATTACTAACATTCATAACCATTCATGAGCCCTTTATAATGGCAGTCTTATTGTAAAGCGGTACCATTTGCTCTAACAGGAGAATATGGTGCAAAATCATCTGTAATTGCTATTTCTGCTCTCTGTTTGAAACATATTCCTAAATCTACCAGCGATTTGAGGATTATGCTGCACAACACAAAGCTCTATCTCACACTAACCTCAGTCAACATGTATGGATTCATACAGAGCATTTTGAAGGCCAATTTTAATGGACTTTAATGGAAAATCTGTGTGTGTGTGTGTGTGTGTGTGTGTGTGTGTGTGTGTGTGTGTGTGTGTGTGTGTGTGTGTGCGCACCCTGCATGTATGCTCGCACGTACTGTATAAGTACCATACATCTCTGTGTTGTGTTTAATTAGGTGCTTTTTCATGGTCATTTGCATCCCTGACACTAAAGCCATTATTTCGTCACATTTTCTAAAAATAGCTGGAGCTTCATCTTCCGCCAGCCCAAAATGTGTGAGACAGGACGATTCATCTCAGACTCTAGTCAGATGAGCACTATATATGCACTATATATGCATTTACAATGAGCACATACATGCAAGACACCTTCATTCAGTCATTCAGTCACACAAATTGCACATGTACAGTACATTCACACACACACACACACACACACACACACACACACACACACACACACACACACATGCACACACACACACAGACTGATGGACTGGTGCCATTAGGTGAACTGAGCCTTTATCTTCCCACTGATCAGCATGAATCTTATCTGGCTTGTATGTGTTGCTGCCAATTGCTTCATTATAGGGGTGAGAGAGGCAAGTGGGAGACATGTGCTTGATTCTGATCTACGCAGCCTGCTCACCCATTAAGTGTGCAATGGATTTCCTATACTCAGGTAAAGATAGAAAGGGATGATGGCAGAGTAGGGTGGCCTTTAAGAGAGGACAGGTCACTGGTGCATCAAACAGAGATCTGACAAATGTGTTCAAAGTGTGGAGATATATTCAGATGGATGCTGACATCAGAGTAGCTCCAAACTGTATTGTGGCACCTTAAAAAGAAGCAAGTGTAGGAAAAGGTGGGGGTGGGAGATGATGTTGTGTTTGGGTGTGACATCAGCTGATCAGAGGAAAGGGGAAGCTGTGTCCTGAAACACAATCCACTAGACATCAATTTTAAGTATACACAAGTAAAAAAAATACTTCCGAATCTTTTTGTTTTCAGAAAATAACGCTGATTCTTACATCCTTCCTTATGTCGTCCACATGATAGAAATGACACCTCCTCCTGTGCTTATCATGAATAATTCCTTTAATAAAACTTTAAGTGTACATGTAGTCTAGAATATTAGGTATATCTCTGTCTCAGACTATTTGCTCACACAAAGCATTTTTCTCCGCTGCTGCTGTCTATATTTACATTAAATCCTATGGGAAGTAGCCACTGAATGCTCTGAAATCTCCTCTAAAAAACTGTTCAGTTGAACTGTTTAGTTAAGACGTCAGTGACCAGTGGCCAGTTCTTATCACTTGACCAATTACGATGAGAAGGTCAAATATAGAATCAATCAAATATAGAATACAGTGTGTCAACAATGTCACTGTCTATTTTTGCTCATATCAGTCCAAATGAAAGCTTTTTGTTCTGTTTTTTTTCTGCTCAGCTAAATGGTGACGGTGACTGGTGAGAAAAAGCACCGTGTGTGAACACAGATTATTGTGTCATTAGCAATTTCTGCCTCAGTGATGGTAACACTACCTTGCTAAACAGATTAAAATTAAAAGTCCTGTTTGGCCAGGTCCTTAGTTTTGAGAAGCATGTCTGCTGTTGTATAAAGACAATTACAATCAGGTTATCTCTCAAAGAACTCTCTCTCTCTTTCTCTCTTTCTCTCTCTGTTATTTCTCTGTGATCCTTAATCTGTTCCTGCTGCCATCTCACAGACATAGGCTTAAAGACTTTGATAATTGTAGTTCACTGCCTCCTAGTCTGTGCTTAGAGATGCTGGAGAATCATATCACGCAATAAAATATTTTACGCATTTATTCCAATAACCTTGGAGTGTCCTCTTCACTACTGTGAACTTGTGAATAATTCAAAAAGCTAGAAATCATAGAGAAAAGACGACATCCAGATGACTTTCATATTGCAGTATTGCTATCATCCCCCACCCTCCGCCCCTCCAAAAAAAAACAAAAAAAACAAGAGAAAGTACCCCCCTCCAGAAAACCATTCTGTCAATCACCTTTTCCACTGTTTGCTTGACAGTTTTTATATCACTGGCATGAGAGATTGAGGGGCTATTCAGTCTTTTAAAAAGGTAATAAAATAATTAAAAGTTGAAAAGAAGTTAGAAATTAGGACAAATAAATAAATAAATAAACCCGACAGCCCCTTTAAAACAGAAAGATGTCTTCCCATACATAAAAAATACAACCAGTTACAAACTACAACATGAAACAATTATTTACTCAAATCATAAAACGTCATTCTTCAGTTTTCAACATTATCTTAGCTGAATTAGATGTATAATTGGGAGACACAACTGCAACTCACCTCGAACTTTGCCTTTTGAAGCCATCACTGGAATCCCAGAGGTGGACAGGAGGGGTCAGGTGGACAGCAGGAGGAGCAGAGGTGAAGAAGCGAAAGGGGAAAGGACACAAAAAGAGAAGAGAGAACAAGTGATTAGATCGCTGCAGGAAGGACGGCATGCCAGTGTCTGATACATATCAGCAGTAACAGCGCTGTCTCTGTCTTCAGTGCTAATCACCCTGCATGGGTGCTGTTAAAACACCACTGATTGTTCTGTTCTGCAAGGGAACAGATTGATTTAGCTCATCAACAAATTGAAACCTTACAGTTTGGCACCTTTTAACTAGCCGTGTCATATTATCTAGATCTTGCACAGAAACACTTTCCTTCCTAATGAGTGTGTGAAGCCCACATCGATGCGGGCATAGCTATATCATGTTGTTGATTAACACATGGCATGCCCCATTTGATTCCTGGTGGAAATGATATACTTGGACATTGTACAGTTTCATTGACGTAATATGGACATGTGTGAATGACTCGGCCGTGCCTGTGTTTCTGCGTGCGTGTGTATACTTGGGAATATTATGTAGCATCACATTAGCTTGTGACTGACAGCATTGTAATCAGCGTGGTGAAGCAGAAGCGGAGACAGTCGTCAAGCAGAGAATGTGCAATGACATCAGAGCGGTTCCAGGAACAAGCTGGTGAAAAACTTGCGGGCCGATTCAGCCATATGTAAAAAAAAAAAAAAAAAAAAAAAAAAAAGCATCGGAACACAGGAGGACCGATGAACAACAAAGACATCACCTCTGAGACATCCTGCTGGTAAGAACACAGAATGGACTGATAAAAACAACATAGATTGTCTGCTGGTGTGTGTGTGTTTGTGTACATGTCTGTGTATTTGTGTGTGTGTCCCAGGGGAATGACTCTTATGCTTCACACACACTGCTTTGCCAAATTGATGGATCTATTGGAATGCCTCCAGTGAGCCTGAAAACCTGTGCTGCTCTAAGAGACAGCACCTGAAAAAAGAACGAGAAAAAGGAAGAACAAAGAGAGAATCTAACAGCACGTGCCCAGTGTGCAGGCTCTGAAAACTATCGAGGTTTCTTTTCGATTACAAGCTCAAGTTTATAATTCACGTCTAGTGCTGCAAAACAAGATATAGAATCTGCCATTATAGCTGATCAATATAAATAGGTTTAAACTGAGTATCAGCAAGGGGGGGAAAACTAAATCTGAAAGCTCGCCTGCAGTTACAAAGCAGCTTCTGGACTTTTTCCATTTCGCTTTCAGCAATCACATACATTTTTTATTTACATCTGAGTGTCAGTCAGACACACATAGTCGATGTTTGTTGGACATCAGGTGGTTGGTACAGAGAGAGAGAGAGAGAGAGAGAGAGAGAAAGGGAGAGAGAGAGAGAGAGAGAGATTATGCTGTCAAAGGTCTCATGATTACACTTTCCTCTAGAGATGGGACGACATGAATATTCAAAATCATGCTTAATGTGACCAAAGTAATTGTGATTTTGCCATTATTGTGGTGTTTTGTATTGAAAATCAACATAAATGATCGGAACTATGAACTGTTTGCATTAATGTCAGCTCAACCAGTGCCATATAATAACATAAAGAAACAGCCAATACAAAATATCAAATGTAACGCACCGCTGCCATCAGCGATTTGCACCTTGGGCTAATATCAGATACAAGACTTGATTGACTGAGTCTGATTTTGCTTGATGCTAGACATAATTACTGCAAAAAACAATGCCTTTCCAAACTGTGATTATTAATATAGTATAAGTGTGCTTAACAAGATAATTAAAAATTTAATTTGCAGCTAACCGTTGATGACCAGAAACCATTCCATCCCTAAGCTGCACACATTTAAGTATACTGCACTGAGAATAATATAAAGAAGAAAAGTCCACATTTTACACTGCCCAACAAATACATGAATTCAAGCATCCAAAAACAATTACTATAAGGAAAAATAAATAAATATACAACTTTAAAGCACAGAACCTACCTCAACTTTTCTCCACACACATGTACATGCACACACACACACACACAGACACACACACACACACAGAGAGAGAGAGAGAGAGAGAGAGAGAGAGAGAGAGAGAGAGAGAGAGAGAGAGAGAGAGAGAGAGAGAGAGAGAGAGAGAGAGAGAGAGACAGCACACACACACATACACACACATGCACAGCCAACTCATGGCATTTTCGGATGTGTCAGTGGTCAAGAAGGACAGGAAGCAACAGAGGAGCAGGGCAGCAAATGTCACAGCACTCCTAACTCTCCTGCCCTCTACATCAGAGCGGTGGCTTGGTGAAATATTCACTCAGAAAAGTCTGACCTTGCAGTGCCCCAGCCTTTCACGCTCTCTGTCTACATATGACTTCCTTGTAAGCCATGGCTGTGTGATATCACAGTCAATAGGGAAAAAAATTAAAAAGTAAAAAAGTTAAAACATGAAATTAAATTACTATATAGTCTTAGTGGAGATTATGATAGTGCAATGGAAACCAAATTATATTTGTTTACCTTTATCTACCCACAACAACAACAGCTTGAAAAGAGACAAAGACAGGCAGGAAGAAAATGATGAAGTGAAATTTAGGAAGAGCAGAAAAGATGGAGCATTCAGCTGAGAGAAGTGGAGGAGGGAGGCACAAGCCGCAAAGAAAGAGAGAAGAGAGAGAAATGGTGGGAGTCTTATTCACTACACTCTGCACTTGTATCTCAGAGTATTACAGTTACCAGGCAACCAACACAACAGTTCGGTAGGTCCTGGCAAGCTGAAATTGAATAAAACACTTTTCATTCCACTCTCTCATTCTCCCATTTTACCACACCATGAGCAGAGTATTTCCAATCGATTACACAATGGCCGGCTCTCACACGCTTTACTCCTGACCGAATGGGATATGCTTAAGATACATTAGAACGTGGCGCCTTTATCTTCACACCTTTATGGGGTTCAAATTTGCTTGTTAATCTGTCTTGTATTTTAACCCCGTCCCTTCTGACAACTTCTTTCCCCTGTCTGTTGTCTAGCCAATAAAGAAGAAAAATCATGACAGAAATTTTAAGAGAACTATCGACAACAGAGGACAGAAACTAAAAATCTATAGTGCTCACTATGTATGCAGTTTATCCACATTCATAAAACGCAGAGGTAAGAAATTGTTTTACATAGAAAGCTACATGAAGAGTTATTTTGTTCAAGTGTTTTTTTTATAATTTCAACTACAAGTAAACAGAATTAAAAAAAAATATGTATTACACAGCTTTGTTAAATTTCCCCTCCAGCCATTTATTAAGCCTTTTAAAATACTCTCTGATCATCAATATTACATATTTGTTTTTTTTTTGTTGTTTTTTTTTTTTTAACTTACCTTACCTTAACCCTGCTTAAATGTAACTCTGTAAGTCCTGTGACAGTCATGAAAATTTGCCACTGCTGAAAATCTAATCATCAATTTATTTATTTTATTCTATTTATTTAATTATTATTATTATTATTATTATTATTTTTTTTTTAGCAAATATTTTAGTTACACTATATTATATAGCTGTGTTGGTCTTGTTGATCTTTTTGGGTCAGTGTGTGTCAGCTCTGTGTTCACAGCACCAGGAAGACCCATCCTACAATGCTGATTTATATTTAAATTCTGCCGCTATTATTCATGTAAAACCTTGCTCTCAATGTTTTAAAAAAAAAAAAAAAAAAAAAAAAAACACAACCAGCAGTCCAACACGACCAGTAGAACTGGTGCTAATGATATGCAAAGCAACACCCTGTCACAGAAAGCTCCACCCTCAGTAGAGGATTGTGAAAACACCTCTTTAGCGACAAACTGTTCACACATACACAGGTCAGTACCATCAAGGTTGGAATTTTCTTGAGACATAAACATAAGACAAAGCACATTTTTCAGTGGAGGGGGACTTTAAATACTACAAACTGTTTTGGTTAAAGAACACAATCTAAAGTCTTTCATTTCTGTTTCACATCTATTCGTATCCTTCCACAGTCAGGAAGTCTGCTTGATTTGGTTGATTTCTAATTAAAGTAACTAGCAAAGCCTTCTGCCAAACACATCACTGTTTGGTTACTGCAAACAAACAGTCCAAAGTTCAAAGGTTAAAAACATGGAAGATTTGTCAAAAGTTACTTTTTCTTGAAGCACAGCGCATGAAAGTTTTGACTGCTGGTTACAGACTCAGTGGAGGTCTTCCTGGGTTTGTTTATGCTGTTAGGGTTACAGCACTGCAACAGGGTAACCACATACATTTCTGTGGTTGAAGAACAGCTCAAATATTTCTTGATTAAGCTGTAAATTACTTCAACTTGTAATAAAATCATTTTAGATCAATATAATGACCCGGTGGCTGGACATGTGGAATGTGACAATGGCAAAATATGGAATAGTAATATGTGCAATATAATTTACTAGAAATGATCATGATACAAAAATGTATGAGCCTCCTATTTCCTTAACTATCAACTGCACCATATAATTACTCTAAACAATGATAATTTCCACAACTTAAGTACTGTCTTTTGATAAATCAAAACTTTATCCTAACATTGTACTCTTCTAATATGCACAAATCAATAACATCTGGAAAGCAAGCACTTAAGACAATGCTGGGGAGAGTGGTGGGTGTTTGCTCTGTTTGACTAAGAATCCAAAAATCTGTGCTCTGACGGTGCAGACTCACTGACATTTACAGATTATGAAAAAGTGTGGATCCATCTGACCGGCTTGATTTGTCCCGCAGGTCAAATACAGTCTAAATCGGCATTACACATACCTCAACGACCACAGTTTCTAGACTAATGACATTCCAACTGCAAAGGGTTCATTTGCGGAAAAAAAAAAAAATGCCATTCCTGAGGAAAAAATGAACTGACTTGTATGTAATGCTTCACGTAATGTATGTTCTGACTCCAAAGTCAAATTTTGCCAATATTGCCTATATGCATTAGGCATTGTGGTATGTGTGCATCCAGTTTTCTGCTGGTTTAAACAATCTAAAGTCAATCTAAAGTCCGGACAATGAGTGGACAATCAGGCAGAGTTGAGCGCATGCAAAGGGTCTAGATTCGAACCCAGGCCAGTATTCTGTGCACCCTCTCACCAAGGCGCCCAACACAGAGTCCAGTGTTATTTGTCTAGCTTGGAGGATGTCGTTTCGCTGAAAATTAGGTTGTAGCTCATTGTCTATGTTCCCACAGTGGGAAGGAGGCACCGTTTGTGTTTTAAAACATTTCTCTTATGAGTTATTGATCCAAGAAGTTCAAATCTGTGAATAGGGCTCAGCCACTTGTTTTGCTCTCTTAGTACAAGGAAACTGGGAGGATAAAGTGAGGATGAACTGATGCAGACACTGGTGTTCACACATAAAGCTCCTCTGGCTAACTTGTGGCATCCAGTGAATGTATGAAAGGGGCTTAAGTTTTGTTTCCATAATAGGGTCCAGAATTCTCTTTATTTTTGTGAATAGGAATATTAATGTTTGGACTATTAAGAGACATGTAAATGGCTTATTCCAAATGTGTACTTCAGCTGAGGTAGAAGCCACTGGGTAGAATTCTGATTGCATGTAAATACACACTCTATGTAAGAGAAAAAGAGAGTCATGAGTGTGTGGTGTTGGAGCAGAAAAGCCTTGAGCACTGACTTCTGAGCAGGTTGTGTTCTGTCTCTGTAACTGTCAGTGGGGAGCTGTCATAAATAAACTGTGTGATAGTTCATACCAGAAACCACCTACTGTGGTGTGTGTACACACACACACACACACACACACACACACACACACACACACACACACACATCAGGGATCATGGTATTCCCTTAGGGTATAGGTTTCCCGGGAGGACGTGTTCTATTGCCAGATCCATTTTATCTCTTTTCCTCTCACCGTTCAACAGTGAGAGGAAAACATATTCAACATAATGCTACTTCCTCTCTTTTACCTTCTTGCTCATTCATGAGTTCCCATCACCTGGCTTTTCATACCAATGATCTTCATATAACCCTTCTCCCACCCACCTCTCCTTATTCCCTCTGTCTCCTTGCATTTCTCTTCCCTTCAGGCAATCCTTTTACAGTAGCAGATATATTCAGAGTATGACATGCAGTGAAAAAGCCTATGGAGATCTATGTGTGCAGCGTGGCTCTCTGAGCTGTCACATGGTATGATGGAGAGTTTAGCTTATCTTTCGTACAGCAGCAGCTGTTTTGCCGTATGTTTGATATACTCCGGGTCTTTGGAAACCTACCAACATTCCACCGGTGAGCAGATTTCTGTAAAATCTTAACATACTCTTTGTCACCTCATGACTTGGCTGTACATGGAGCAATCAATCTATGCACACAAAGGAATAAAAAAAAAAAAAAAAAAAAAAACAACTGAGGGAAAGACACATTATGTCATATATTTATGGCAACCCCTACACAGTTTCTTGGCTATTTCAATTTCAAAAGAATTGTCTGTGCATAAAATTAGCTCTGCCTGAATACAAGCAAATGTATTTAAATCTTATTTGATTTAGCACCATTTTTGCTAAGGGCTGCAATTCATCTCAGGGTAATAAAGGAGATGGTAAACAGTGTTAATAAATGGAATCAAGCTTACTTAACACAGCTTATTGCCACTATACTGCCAGCTTTATTAGATCTGTGCAAGACGTCCTCATTGACTCGGATTACAGAGACACACATCTGCTTTTGTCATTTAATCTAACGTATTTGATTTACATTGCTTAATGCAATTACACATGCACACACATTCAGCTACGAAATAATGTGCTCATAAGGTAAATTCACATAAACTCACACATATGTTCATACAGAGACACACAGGTAAAGCGCAAACGGATCAAAATATTAATTTTATTACTAAGGCTGGTGTTGACAGCTATAGCAATGTTTATGGTCTCAGACATAACTCTTCCCAGATTCTTTCACTCTGGAAACACCATCTGGTAAAATACAGACAGACACCATGCATCAGAAACCATGTGTGTATGGCAACAGCAATCTGGACTTCAAGCCTGTTTTTTTTTTTTTTTTTTAATTTTTTTTTTTATGTTTTTGTTTTCAAACAGTACAATAATCTGCTCTGAGGTTATAAATAATTCAGGAAATCCAGCTACCAGTTTTCAATAATGGTAATAGTCATTTGTTGAATACAAAGCACCAACCTATCAGGAGAGAAGTTTTTTTTTTTCAATATAATGTTATAAAACTGATTTTGAGTGTTTGCTTTTTTCAGATAGAGGGTGAGCCTTGTCTGGCCCATTGATTTTAGTGGAAAATTGTTATCTCTCAGACGCTATCACTCTCAAAATAACATCTTTGTGGTTTGTTAAAGGTGGAAAATATAAGTGTTAGACACATTTGTTATTTCAGTTGCCTTTACTATGTCACTCAACAAGAGTTTCATGATATTTTTTTACTATGCAGTCGTGTAACCCCTCATCCACACAGTTCAACTTGCAGCAAGCCATGTGAGATCAGTGTCACTGACTAGTTTTAATGAAACTTTAGTCACCTGAAGATCTGAACTCCGTCAGTTAATCGTCTGACAGAAAAACTGTTTACAGTGAAAGCTTACCAGACTTAGTTTTCCCAAGTAGCAACCAATATAAATTATATGGACAAAAGTATTGGGCCACACCTAAATCATTATATTCAGGTGTTTCATTCAGTCCCATTGCCACAGGTGTATAAAATCAAGCAGCTAGCCATGCAGTCTGCCTTTGCAAACATTTGCGAAAGAATGGGTCGTTCTAAAGAGCTCACTGAATTTGAGCATGGTGCTGTAATAGTAATGTAATAGAATGTCACCGCTGCAACACGTCAGTTTATGAAATTTCGTTCCACCTAGATATTCCACCATCAACTGTAAGTAGTATTATTACAAAGTGGAAGTGTTTAGAAACCACATCAACTCAGCCACTAGGTGGCAGACCACATAAAGTTACAGAGCTGGGCCACCAAGTGCAGAGGCACATAATGCAGAGGTGCATAAAAGTGACCAATGCTCTGCTGACACAGTAACTGCAGAGCTCCAAACCTCCTCTGGCATTAACATGAGCACAAAAACTGTGAGTCGGGAGCTTCATGGCATGGGTTTCCATGGCTGACCAACTGCATGCAAGCCTTACATCACTGAGCACAACGGCAAGTGTCAGATGGAGCGGTGTAAAGCACGCCGCCACTGGACTCTGCAGCGATGGAAACATGTTCTGTGGAGTGACGAATGACGCTTCTCTATCTTGCAGTCTGATGGATGAGTCTGGGTTTGGTGAATGACAGGTGAACGTTCCCTGCCTGACTGCATTGTGCCAACGTTAAAGTTTGGTGGAAGAGGGATAATGCTATGGGCTTGTTTTTCTGGGGTCGGCCTTAGAGGCTACTCACATTACCCTATTTGTGCCATGCCCAAGCACGTTTGACCCCAAAATCCGGATTATTTGACTAGTGTGAGCGCTCCGTTCCGTGCTGAAGCACAGTACACTTCCCCCGCTCTGGCACAGTTGGAGGGGCTGTGGTTCTGCACGGTACAGGCGTTCATGCACGAGCACATGCATGGTCATGCACGCAGCGTGTGAACGTGGCTATGACGTAAATCATGCGACTGTTCCTCCTGCTTCCGCAAAATTGCAAAGCTGCAGCACAATTAACTGCAAATCGCCTCCTCGCGCATCAATAATCAACTATATGGTCTGTGTCGTCCGTTGTGCTGGGGTCATTTTTGCTTCAGCATGATACGGAGCAACTGGGCCTAATGTGAGTAGGCCCTTAGTTCCAGTGAAGGGAAATCTTAATGCCTCAGCTCACTATGATGTTTTGGACAATTCTCTGCCTCCAACTTTGTGGGAACAGTTTGGGGAAGATCCTTTTCTGTCCCAGCATGACTGAGCCCCAGTGCACAAAGCAAGCTCCATAAAGGCATGGCTGGGTGAGTTTGGTGTGGAAGAACTTGACTGGCCCACACAGAGCCCTGACCTCAACCCCATCCAACACCTTTGGGAATGAACTAGAACAGAGATTGTGAGCCAGGCCCTCTCGTCCAACAGTGTCTGACCTCACAAACGCTCTTCTGGATGAATGGGTAAAACTTCCCACAGACATACTCCAAAATCTTATAGAAAGCCTTCCAAGAAGAGTGTAAACTGTTATAGCGGCAAAGGAGGGGACCAACTCCATATTAATGCCTATGGGTATACTTTTGCCTATATAATGTATGTTGTACTACATGCAAGCAGCAGAAAAACTAAAATTAGTTTTGTTTCCAGCAACAGAGTGAAGGTGTTAAAATGTACTCAATGGACTGACTTGGAAAGAGAGTTGATCTATTGTGAGTATGCTAGAAAACAATGACAGTGATAGGATTAAATGATGATATGAAATTAATTTTGTTATTTGCTAATTCTTGGAAATTCTCTTACATAGTACAGTACATAACTACTGATTTTTTTTTTTTTCTTCTGGTGTTATAATTGATAAAAACACTAAAAGACAAGAAACGCAGATACATCTGTGGCACATGCTGTTTGTGTAGATATGCACCTTGTATTATAATGATAAATGTTGATGTCCAGTCTTGACCCCCTTTGTCAGCTTTGTGGGTCCTGACTTGAGCCCCAATCAACCTGCAAGTTTGATCCAAATCTGATCGTCCAAGTTATTGCTGCAACACACAAACACCAGCGACTGCAATACATTCATCTTACTTAGCGCAGGTGCAATTCACTTGAACACAAAATTTTCATAGCGAGGAAGTATGGGTTCATGTGTGTGCCATATGTTGCCAACTGGAATATACTGTGTCTATATATGTTTTAAAAAAAATTACAGTAGAGTACAGTAGGACAGTACAGTAAATATTTTATTTCATTATCATTATTTTGCCATCCATTTCATTATATAATTTATTTTGTATTATTTTTGCAAACTCAGAGCAAGTTGATTAGAATGTGTACTGTCGCTTTAAGAACTTGGCTCCCCTACGCGGCTTCACTATGCGTTTTGTTGTTGTTCTGTATGTACCTGAGAGGTAAGCACTTGAAGTCCGGTTGCTTCACGAAAAGAGAGGAAAAAAAGGAAAAGCACCGGGGAAGAATAAAGTTGCCAAACTGGAAACATTTTCCTGTCACGTTTTTCAAGGGGGCAACATAAATTTGGTGTTTCCGCCCGGTTTTCCACTATTTTTCGTCACAAAGCAACACAACGAGAGGGACCCACGGTGCTGGCTAGCCAAAAGGTCTACTCGTCTAGCATGCTAACGTAGCTCCAACTTACAACAGCTGAACCTCGCGGAACGGAGGGACAAAAGGTAACAATTCAACCATGCTCAATCCAGAGAAAATGTCGCCTGAATGGGAAAGTTTGCTGGGAGAGATAGAAGAAAATTTACCTTTGCTTACAGAAGTGGAGTTAAATGAGGTATGTGAATCTCTTGGCTTAACTGTGGATGAAAGTGAAAGACACACACCTCGCAAGCTGAGAAGACTTATTCTGCAGCACCTAGAAGGAGAAAATGTGGTGTCACTGGAGGATGATGGGCTATCAATATTGCTAAGTATAAAAGACAGTATATTAACAATGATAAGTAAACAAGAGGGCGGTAATGCGGCAGTCCGCGGCCACCCGGTGGCGTCAGATGGTATTGCACCCAGTGAACAAAATGAAAAGAATGCAGACCAAAGTGGTGCAGAGCCCTCCATTGCCCCTGTAAGAAGTCAGGCTATCCACCCATTGTATAAAAGAGACCTGAAAATAATAGGGCAAATAGGAGAATCTAACCAAAAAGATAAACTGAGCTACGCCAGTCTTGAGAGACAAATCCAGAGGGCTCTACAGAAGGGGTACGATGAAGGTGAGATAGTGGAAGCCATTATTCAAGCCATTGTGCCCGGGATAAAATTAAGGAGTTACCTGGAAAGTAGAACTAGCTTGACATTGCCTGCCCTGAAACAGATCCTAAGGACTCATTACATTGAAAAAGATGCCACAGAGCTGTACCACTCACTGACTCGTTTAGTCCAGGACCCTAAGGAGACACCCATACAGTTCTTGGTGCGGGCCATGGACCTGAGGCAGCAAATCCTCTTTGCATCAGAAAGAGCACAGGCTGGATTGAAATACAGTGCTGAGCTGATCCAAAACCAGTTTCTCCAGACAGTCATGACTGGCCTCCATGATGATGCTATCCGTGCAGACCTGAAACAATTCTTGCAAGATCCCCTGATACAGGATGAAGTTCTTTTGGAGAGAATGAATGCTGCTTGCAGTCTGGAAATGGAAAGGAAAAATAAACTGTCAGCCGCAACAAGAAGCAGAACAGTGAAAGTAGCAGCTGTAAACGATGAGGAATCTGACGAACCTGAAAAAGATAGTCATTCTAAGGCAGAGCAAAGTAAAACTAAACAAAACAAGTCAATCAAACGTGACACCCTGATGGAAAAGATGGATGAAGGTAACAAAACAATATGTGAAGCCATCCAAAGCCTTACCACCCAGATAGCAAGCCTTACCCAGACTCCTCTTCCCAGAGCCACCAAGTCGACTGAGCGGCCTATGGAAAGACATCAGCTACAGTATCGCACAACATATGCCCGAAGGTGCCAACAGTGTGAAACATTCAACCCTGGTGGGAAGTGTGACCACTGTTATAAGTGTGGCAGCAGTGAGCATTGGGCAGCGGGCTGCCGGAAAAAGACCCTGACTACAGCTACTACAAACAAGATTGAACTTGTGTCCCCCACTAAAGTTAAGGCAGACCCAGCAAATCTGTTTAACATCACAGCACCTCTCACTGGGAAGCAACAGAAGACGGCCAGACTTGTGGGGAAGAGATGTGTAGTCCGAGGCTCCCTGGGAGGTGTGAGTACATCAGTCCTGTGGGACACCGGTTCCCAAGTGTCCATTGTTGGCAGTGGTTGGAAGAGAAAACACTTACCGGATGTTGAGGTGAGACCTGTTGAGGAGCTGCTTGAAGAGGGAAAGTTGGACCTCTCCGCTGCTAACGGAACAGACATTCCGTACGAAGGATGGATTGGAGTCGATTTCACCCTTTCTAAGGATGCGGTGGCTGGGATGAGCGAGAAACCCGTCCTTGTGCCACTCCTGATCGCCAGTGATGACCTTGAGCGCCCCATCATTGGGTTTAATGTAATTGAGGAGCTGGCACAGAGAGACCTAACTGAAGAAAAGGGCCAGATGGTGCAAACCCTGTGTTCAGCGCTGGAGGTAGGATGGAAAAGAGCAAGAGCAGTTCTTTCAGTCCTGAGGAAGCAAAAATCTGACAGTGACCCCCACATAGCCAGACTAGGGAGACAACCAGTCACCATCCCAAAACATGAACGAGTGAAGGTAGTGTGCGGGAGACTGAATAAAAGGATAATAAGTGACTCACATGTAATCCTAGAGCCGAACCAAGATGAGCCATGGCCAACAGGACTGGCTGTGAGGGAACAGCTCATTCAGCTTCCAGAGGGAGACAATGAAAAAATAATAGTGACAGTTGAAAATACAACAGACAGTGACATCACACTGCATGGGCGGACGACACTCGGCTGGCTCCATGGTGTGGATGCTATATACCCACTGGAAAAGAAAATGGAAAGTGAGAAATCCCAATCAGCTGCCTGCAGTATTGAACCCCACACTGAACAGCCCAGCCCAGCGTCAGAAGAGGGGCCCTGGGATCCTCCAGTAGATTTAATGCATCTGCCAGAGGACCAACGACAGCGGGTGCAACAGATGCTCCGGGAGGAGTGTGATGTGTTTGCGAGGGACGAGTGGGATACAGGATGCATCCCTGATCTGAAAATGAACATTACTCTGAAAGATAATGTCCCTGTCCAGAAAACATATAATGCAATCCCTCGACACCTCTACCAGGAAGTAAAAAAACACATACAGGACCTGCTGAATCAAGGATTGATTCAGGAATCACATTCCTCTTACTCCTCGCCAGTGGTGTGTGTCAGAAAAAAGGATGGGAGTTTACGCTTGTGCGTCGACTACCGACAACTGAATGAGAAAACGCTGCCCGACCGTCATCCAATCCCCAGAATACAAGATGTCCTGGATAACCTGGGGGGCAATTCCTGGTTCACTGTGCTGGACCAGGGCAAAGCCTATCACCAGGGCTTTGTGAGTGAGAGCAGCAGACCTTACACCGCGTTCATCACGCCATGGGGGCTATATGAATGGGTAAGAATCCCTTTTGGCCTCACAAACGCTCCAGCCACCTTTCAGCGTTATATGGAGGGATGTCTGCGGGACTTAAGGGACAAAGTTTGCATTCCTTACTTGGATGATGTGCTGGTATTCAGCGAGGACTTTGAACAACATGTTGAAAATGTCAGAAAAGTACTTCAGCTTCAAAAGAAGTGTGGCATCAAGTTAAGACCAAAAAAATGTGACTTTTTCAAGCGAGAAGTATGCTACATTGGGCGTATCATCTCGGCGGAGGGATACAGAATGAACCCAAAAGAGACAGAGGCAGTGCAAGCTTTGAAGGAGGAGACACCGACCACTGTTCGTGAGGTCAGAAAACTGATGGGCTTCCTCAGTTATTACCGGCCCTTCATAGTGAACTTTGCCAGGAAAGCTAAACCTCTCTATGCACTTTTAGCAAAATCACAGACTGAATGCAAAGGGAGTACAAACAAAACTAAACGGGGCCGGCAAACAGCTCAACTCCCACCGTCCCATCCAGTTGAATGGACCGAAATCCACAGAGAGAGCCTGGAAAACATTGTGGACCAGCTGTCAAACCCACCCATCATGGCATATCTGGACTTGGAGAAACCATTCGTGCTTCATGTTGACGCCTCAGAGGATGGCGTAGGGGCGGTCTTGTATCAGCGTCAAGGGGGAACCCTGAAAGTGATTGCATATGGGTCTAGAACATTGACAAGCACAGAGAGAAATTACAAATTGCATTCTGGCAAATTGGAATTTCTAGCACTAAAATGGGCCATCACAGAACGGTTTCGCCATTACCTGTTCCATGCGCCGCACTTCACTGTATACAGTGATAATAACCCACTGACGTATGTCACCAAGACAGCAAAATTGAATGCCACGGGACATCGTTGGGTGGCCGAATTAGCAGACTACCGATTCACACTCAAGTACAGACCTGGATCAGCCAATCGGGATGCTGACTTCTTATCAAGGCGACCAGCGCCCATCGAGGAAGTCATTCAGGAATGCACAGAGGAGTGCAAGCAGGATGTCTTGCAGTCTATCGGAGAAGCCTTGAAGGTGGCAAAAAGAGAAGACTCCAACTGGATCTCAGCAGTAACCTGCAATGTTGACACGCTGCTTCGAGAAAACAGCATTATGGTGCCAATTCAGCCTTTGTCTGTGGGAGACATTAAAGCTGCACAAAGTTCAGACCCAGTGATTGGCAGAGTGTTGGCCCTGAAGAAATGTCATGATCGCCTGAAACACAAAGACAAGCTGAGAGAAACCGTACCAGTGAGACAGCTCCTGAGAGAGTGGCCCCGCCTGCACGTGGATGAAGATGGGATACTGTGGAGAACAACGGTATCCAAAACCCAGCTGGTAATTCCTGAATCACTCAAACCTTGTATCTACACACATTTGCACGAAGAGATGGGACACTTAGGGGCTGACAGAATGGTTGCCCTAGCCAGACAACGGTGTTTCTGGCCTAAGATGAGAGAGGAAATGGAGCATCATGTAACCAAGGTGTGCTGCTGTGTTAAACAAAAAAAACCAAACAGAGTGACCCGGACACCCATACAGAGTATTGAAACATCTGCACCGTTTGAGATGATCTCCATTGACTACCTGCATCTGGAGAGAAGCAGAGGTGGTGAAGAGTATATACTCGTTGTAGTTGATCATTTTACCAAATATGCCCAGGCATATGCAACCAAGAACAAGTCTGGTAAAACGGCAGCACGAAAGATCTTTGATGATTTTATCACTCGCTTTGGTTTTCCTTCAAAGATACATCATGACCAAGGAAGAGAGTTTGAGAACGATCTTTTCCACAAGCTGCAGAACTACAGCGGGATCAAACACTCACGTACGACTCCGTACCACCCTCAAGCAAATCCAGCAGAGCGCTTCAACCGAACACTGCTGAATATGTTGCGGACACTTACAGACATTGAGAAGGCATGCTGGAAGGAACACCTTAATAAAGTGGTCCATGCCTACAACTCAACTGTGCATGAGTCGACAGGCTTTTCACCGTTTTTCTTGTTGTTTGGACGTGAACCAACTCTCCCCATCGACCTGATGTTTCCACAGAAAGGAGTGAAGGAGAAACGGTCACATGCTGGATATGTGGAGAAATGGAGAGAAACCATGCAAGAGGCCTATGCCATAGCAATGAAAAACTTGAAAAAGGCAGCAGCTAAAGGACAGCAGAACTACAATCAGCGTGCATGGAGCTCTGTCCTTGAGCCTGGTGATCATGTCTTGGTAAGAAACCTGACCCCTAGGGGTGGGCCTGGGAAACTACGTAATTATTGGGAAGATCAGACATATGTGATCAAAGAGAGAAGAGGCTCGGACAGTCCAGTGTATGTGGTCGAACCGCTGGAAGGAAAAGGAAGGACACGTGTGTTACACCGGAATCTCCTCCTACCCTGTCCTTACTTGGTCGACAAGCCAAAACCCTGTGATCCACATCTGAAAAAGAAAAGAAGTACCAACAAAGACAGAACATCAAGGCAACTAACACAGGATGCCGACCTGAATGACACAGACAGTTCGGATGAGGAGGAACACAGTCTGTGGGTGGAGAGAACGCCAGGACCTCACCTTAATGCAGAAGCAGAGGTATTCCATCCCAGGACAGAAATACCAAGGAAGGAGCTTGGAAATGGACTGATAACTGATGAGTGTCATGAGGAGGAGCATGAACATATGAGGCATAACACAGGAAACTCAGAAGATGAACAGTCTGCATCATCAGGAATGGATGATGAGCAGGCAGAAGCTGAGGTGCAGAGGGAGAGACCAGCAAGGGTCAGAAGGCCAACACGTATCTACACCTACAACCAACTAGGTCAGCCGACCTACCAAACAATAAGAGCCTGCTAAGTGGACACTGGGATAGAAGGATCTCCTGTGAACAGCAACGATCCTGCGACCAGATCGACACCTTGTATCCTTGCAGTTATACAGTAGTAGTTGTTAAAAAAAAAAAAAAAAAAAGCATAACAAGTTAAATTGGAGTTCATGTTAAGTGTTAAAAAAAAAAAATTCATGGTGACATAGTAGAGTAAAAATGATATTCAACAGTCATATAAATAGAGATGAGTAAAATAAGTGGTTACTAAGTAGCTGAGTGTGTAAAACATGTATTTCATGACAGAGTATAACACTGAGATGTGTGTAGCATACCTGTTCGAGGTATTGGTCAGATTTGAGACATGGTAAAAAAAAAAAAAATGTGTGCAAAACATTACCTGAGGTGTATGTGGTAATTTCCTTGTCAGCACAGCCAGATTGGGAGGGCCCACCAATCTCGCTAAGGACTATTCACCTCTTAATACAAATGGACTGTGGAAATCTAGTCTTGTATTAATACCATGGGATGTATGAAAAAGAAAAAAAAAAGTAGAAATTAAGCATTGGCACTGAGAGTAACTTTAGCTCAGAGACTGTTGTAAAGTACTTATCTATGTCTTCATATTTCCATGTATTCTATTTCTTGTGAGAGACTATGTTAAAGTGTTACTTGTTATAGGAAAAGGAAAATGTTTGGTAACATTTTATTTTTTTAGTGGGGGAGGGTGTTGCCAACTGGAATATACTGTGTCTATATATGTTTTAAAAAAAATTACAGTAGAGTACAGTAGGACAGTACAGTAAATATTTTATTTCATTATCATTATTTTGCCATCCATTTCATTATATAATTTATTTTGTATTATTTTTGCAAACTCAGAGCAAGTTGATTAGAATGTGTACTGTCGCTTTAAGAACTTGGCTCCCCTACGCGGCTTCACTATGCGTTTTGTTGTTGTTCTGTATGTACCTGAGAGGTAAGCACTTGAAGTCCGGTTGCTTCACGAAAAGAGAGGAAAAAAAGGAAAAGCACCGGGGAAGAATAAAGTTGCCAAACTGGAAACATTTTCCTGTCACGTTTTTCAAGGGGGCAACACATACATTTAAGAAGTATGATATATGACGAAGATTGGTGGAAGCATGCAACATATTACGATGAGTTTAGATAATGGAGGCAGTCACCATGGAGAAAATAAAATGATTGATGCTTGCACATGTGAATACAGTAGAAAAACCTAATCCTTCGGTTTCCCTGCTCAACTGATCCATTTCAGTAAACAGTTTTTAATGCCTTTTACCCAGCTTGTATGCCAATAAATACCCTGAACCTCTGCAAGTGTAAACCACACAAAAATAGAGAGTAAATAATTAAACCTTTGGTAACATCATAAACAGCAGTTAAAATCACCAGATTCCACAGTCCAGTTCCAAGTGTTAGAGTGATTTTGTGGCCTATGAGCAATTTTTCATTAACTTATGTGTAGTGCCCTGCTTAAAATGTTACTATTGTGTTTATCTAAATATGTGGTCACTTAACAAATATGCAGTACATTTTGAATTATTGTTGGTTAAAGTACTGTTGTTGTGAAATAAGATATCTTTAATGTAGAGAAATTTATTTGTTACTCTATTTTGAATGTCTCATGTTGTTTCCTCTGTTTATTTGGGTTACGAGATGTCAATCTTTCATTAGCCAATTAGTGTCAGTCAGAGGTGAGCGTCAACTACCTACCGGATTCTGAGAAGGGGGTGGGACTAAAGAGTTGGAGACGAAGCTCCAGACACGAAGCTCAGACTGATGTCGGAAGAGTAAAACGAGGGAAAGAAAAACGGCAAATATAAGAGCTAGTTGTAAGCTGTTAAAACTGTTAAAAGTTGATATTTTTATTGAAACTGAAAGCCGGAGGGTTTTATCTGTTTGTTATTGTGTACCACATGTAAGAGTGAGCCGTGTTGGAGCTATTTTCAGACAGGAATTATCCCAAGTGTCGTCGACACCATTTTCTGTTGCGCAGTAGTGCTAGTTAGCCGCGTCCGCGCTAGCCGGGATAAAAAGGACACCGTGTGTGTGTGGGGGAGAATACTTTGCGCCGGAATTCCTGAGTGAGTATGGACATTATGATCATTATGAACTGGTGACAATACGAACATTTATGGAAATGAACAGTGGATTTATTAGTTTTGTGAATTTCTGATTAGTGTGCCTACTTCGATGCCTATATGCCTACATGCCTACATGCCTACTTCGATGCCTACTTCGATGCCGCCTGCCTCGAGGCCTACATGCTAGTCTGCTGCCGCATGCTGCTGCTGTTGCTGTAGCTGTAGAGGGTGCTCAGGACTTCACGCTAGCGCCAGGAAACCTGCTGTGCACACGGACATGTCTCCAGGATCCGGTTCTCCATCTCATCTCATCTTTTGCCACTGAATGGAAGGTTTGGCTGCTGCAAACCAGTTCTGAATTTCCAAGGATCAGTGAGTACTGATAATACACGTTTCTTGTGGATTCTCATGAGCTCCAACATGCGCGCCAACGACATGGTACCATAACTAGGTTTTGAAAACAAATATTTTATTTCTTTTAAATGGTGAATGCTCACATTTTTTTTGTGTGTGTGTGTCAATAAATATTTCATGTGTTGCAAAGTATATATTGAGCTGAAATGTGTCTGAATACTGTGGTTAATGTTGGGCTATGATGTGGAAAGTGAATGCATGGGAGTGTATAAGTTTACAAACAATATACACTATATTACCAAAAGTATTCGCTCACCTGCCTTTACTCATACTATGAACTGAAGTGCCATCCCATTCCTAACCCATAGAGTTCAATATGATGTCGGTCCACCTTTTGCAGCTATTACAGCTTCAACTCTTCTGGGAAGACTGTCCACAAGGTTGAGGAGAGTGTTTATAGGAATTTTGACCATTCTTCCAAAAGCGCATTGGTGAGGTCACACACTGATGTTGGTCGAGAAGGCCTGGCTCTCAGTCTCCGCTCTAATTCATCCCAAAGGTGTTCTATCGGGTTCAGGTCAGGACTCTGTGCAGGCCAGTCAAGTTCATCCACACCAGACTCTGTCATCCATGTCTTTATGGACCTTGCTTTGTGCACTGGTGCACAGTCATGTTGGAAGAGGAAGGGGCCCGCTCCAAACTGTTCCCACAAGGTTGGGAGCATGGAATTGTCCAAAATGTTTTGGTATCCTGAAGCATTCAAAGTTCCTTTCACTGGAACTAAGGGGCCAAGCCCAGCTCCTGAAAAACAACCCCACACCATAATTCCTCCTCCACCAAATTTCACAGTCGGCACAATGCAGTCTGAAATGTACCGTTCTCCTGGCAACCTCCAAACCCAGACTCGTCCATCAGATTGCCAGATGGAAAAGCGTGATTCATCACTCCAGAGAACGCGTCTCCACTGCTCTAGAGGCCAGTGGCGGCGTGCTTTACACCATTGCATCCGACGCTTTGCATTGCACTTGGTGATGTGTGGCTTGGCTGCAGCTGCTCGGCCATGGAAACCCATTCCATGAAGCTCTCTGCGTACTGTACTTGGGCTAATCTGAAGGTCACATGAAGTTTGTAGCTCTGTAGCAATTGACTGTGCAGAAAGTCGGCGACCTCTTTGCACTATGCGCTTCAGCATCCGCTGACCCTCTCCGTCACTTTACGTGGCCTACCACTTCGTGGCTGAGTTGCTGTTGTTCCCAAACGCTTCCATTTTGTTATAATAGAGCTGACAGTTGACTGTGGAATATTTAGGAGCGAGGAAATTTCACGACTGGATTTGTTGCACAGGTGGCATCCTATGACAGTTCCACGCTGGAATTCACTGAGCTCCTGAGAGCGGCCCATTCTTTCACAAATGTCTTGTTTCACAGTCTGCATGCCTGAGTGCTTGATTTTATACACCTGTGGCCAGGCCAAGTGATTAGGACACCTGATTCTGATCATTTGAATGGGTGAGCGAATACTTTTGGTAATATAGTGTAGCTATGATATCAGCTAACCAGGCCTCTCTGCACCCTAGGCAGAGTCATATGCTCTAGTTAAGGTAAATATACTAAGGTTTATATATTTTTTGTAGACTCCCTTCAACTCGTCTCCCATGCAGGGGTTATTAGGTGTACAGGGGCAGTACAGGATAACTCTTTAACAAATTAGAGTTGAGCGGGAGGGCTACATATGTATTATTAACGTATTGGAGAGCACCTCCCATATCTCCTCCCAAAGCGGGCAAGCAACTTCCAGGAACACTAAGGTCAATGTAACATATTCAAAACACTAGCAATCTGTTGTCAGAAACCATCATCCATTCTAGGACGAATTAGAAAATGGCTGTTTACCTCTGTGCAACAGCTGTATTGTTGTGCTGTGGATAATTTTAAGTCAAGGCTGTGACCGACAGGGCATAGCCTAGAGGCAATACACACAGATCATGTCTCAAGGGCATGGCAGTTTATTGCTGGTGGTCAATGGCCTCCAGCTAAACATGCAGTGAACAAATAAGGACACTACACCTGATGGCCTGCACACCTCTTTATATTTCTGTAGTGCAGAAGTGTGTGAAAGAAGTGTCATCAATAGTCAAACTTTAAGTCATTTTACAGTTTTATGCTGGATAACACAATGTATGCATTTCACCACAGGCTTACCTGCTCCAGGGGTGCTCTTGGATTTAGACAGGGATGGACACATTGGCCCTAATTCATAAAACTTCACAGTAAGAGTGCTGCTGTGCAGAAAACCTGAACTGAACACTTTTTTCCATAAATTTACCAGGCGGTGATTACTGTAATGGAGCCACATTACTGCTGCCTTTTTCTCAGCAGTATCCCAAGTGATAACCCATGAAATCACCATATTAATTAAGGATAAGACTGGAAGTAAGGCATTTTTGCCTTCAAAATAAAAGCACTTGTATCTACATGTGGTGGGAATTTCTGGGAACAGAGGACACGCAGCAAGAGCCTAGTACACTCTGGATTTTTATTGGGGGACACTTGCAAGTGGGCGCCTTAGCCAACGACAAGCAATGTCCGAGGACCAAGAGCGCCCTGTTGTATGGTGCAGCCTGCTTTTATACAGAGTCATGGAATGTTGTTTGGACATCTGTAGTATACATCACATCGTCTGGTACTTTTCCATCTTGTTGACCTTCCCGTCAGGTTAATGTACACCTCATGTGAGTAAATTCTTGGTTGTTCGTAGACACTCAGTAACAACACCCCTGGTTGTAAACGACCACGCTGGCACCTCTGTGTCCCCACGTTGAACTTCCGGCATGTCTGTGTCCTCAGTTTGCCATCTGGTATCTTCTGTGTCCTTAGTTTAACCCCAACTTTATGATCCTCGCCGGTGGTACAAGAATGTGCTGTATTTTCCCATAACACTACATTTAATACATTTCCTTTTTTTTTTCTTTTTTTGGAAAACTTTTAATATTTTTTCTTTGTATTATTATTATTTTTTTTTAAAAAAAAAAAAGCTTAAACTGATGTTCATGAATGAGGGTTATATTTCAAAGGCTTTGACTCTACTTGATTCTTTATACTTTATTCTGGTTTGACGCTGGTGTGCGGCTTCAATGGACTGATATGTCAAATGGCAGTAAAAGCCAAAAATCCCTCCAGCCGAACTTTGTAGTTTAAGGGAAGAGGTAGTAGCAAAAAAATAAAAAAAAAAGGTAAGGAGCTTAGTCATGATGCTCATTGGCAAGGTTAGCAAGGCAAGGTTAACTATGGCAAATTTCTTACATTTAATATAATTTTCAATCAAAACCTCAAAACTGTCTTGTGCTGGCTAACTAAATGGACTAAATGGAGGTATAAAATGGAGGTGTAACAAGTGCCACATTTTGCCATGCACTTTTCATATTCATACTGTGACTGTCAAGCAGGGGTGTTTTCTTTACAAATTCCGATTTCATAAATGTGTATTACTGGGTTAGGCTAAATTTACTGTCTGTCTAGAGAAGGTGGTATTTTCACACTGTGCTGTGTTTTTATGAATTGCTTACAGGACATGCAAATGATCAAAACAGGATGTTGGTGCTGCACAAATGCAAATGGTAAAACTGACCCGGTAATTCATGTTACACTTATGAATTAATAAACACACTACCCTGTTGGTGAGAGTATAAATAACTCCAGTGGGCTGTTGCAGGGACTGAACCTGTGGACTTTGGTAATAGAATGACATACATCCTGACCCACTTAATTAAAACACAGAGTGCTGTATATGGACAGAAGGATTTTCACTAACAAAGATATTACCTGGTGAGGTTGTCATTACCACAAGATATGAGAACACTTCTCAAGGGCTCTTGATAATAAACCTTTCCCAATCTTTCAGTCCAATTTTGTGAGGCAGAAGCCATTAACAAACAATGAGTTTACAATGAGTTTGCACTTATGAGTATATGTATATGTGTGTGTGTGTGTGTGTGTGTGTGTGTGTGCGTGTGCGTGTGTGATAGTTGGATCATCCTTAGCCATGAGTTATGAGTTAATTCTTGAGTTTGCAAGTTGCATTGTGGAGTGAAGAAAAATATCTGTTTAAATGTGTGTTATAAACTTAATGAAAACCACTTTCCTGTGGTTGGTGTGGTGTAGGAAAGTGGGCTTGGTGACAGTGGTCTGTTGGTTTAATGTCAGGACATTTCAGTTTACACCCACTCTGTCGCCTTACTGCACAGCTGAAGAACTCAGCTATGAAAGGTCACAGCATGCACGGTTTCACACAAACAAACCCATATGCACACGCAAATGCAAAACACCTACACCCACAAAAGACCCAATCCCTCCAAACAAGTTTACCAAACCTCATAGCTCATATTCGCATGATATACATCCATTGGTGCTATATATACAGTATATCATGCCCACCCACGCACCCAGCAGAGCTCATCAGAAATACTTCACACTATACAGTATGCACAGTGTCCTGAAAGCTCCTGTCCCCATGGTTAGCATAGCCTCATATATCACGTTAATTAACTGCAACCTCGCTAGACAAATTGTGATAAAGGGAGTATAAGGCCCTGTCTGGACCGCAGTTCTGATATACTGAGTATCAAAAGATTAGGGTAAGGGGTATTGTCTACCTTCTGTAAAGCCTGAGTGTAAGCCTTGTCTTGCCTAGTCTTGTTAACCTGTGGACTTTGGTACTAAGCTCAAATAACAAACATTTTGTGCAACATGTCAGTGATAGCCATTCTGTCAATAACCTTTGGGATTAAAATGACCCACACTGTAGGAGCTCTGTTCTTTCTCTCTCCATTTCTCTATTCTTACGGACAGAAAGAACACAACTGAATTGTCCCAAAGGACAAAGACAACTGTTTGTGAAGACTTGCCAAACATGACATGATGATGTGGCGTATAGCCTTTGGTGAAATGTGAGTATGTACATAAGGAAGAAAAAGGGCATCTGCTTGGCTTACATTTGCACTGACAACAATTTGCAGTGTGCAGTAACAAAATTACCCTTTTAAGTGAAAATAAGAAATTCTTCACTGTTTGATGTTTTTTGATGTTGATAGTACATTTCTCCAGAAAGACATGCCTTGTATTATGTTAGTACCTCTGGGTCTATGTTGTGAGTGGAGTGGCATGATAGCTGTTTAAGGCTGTATACCTTCCAAAGCTTGCTCCCTCTCTCTACTTGCAGGGAAATCTTCAGTAGCAATCATCTTTATTATGGCAGATGCCTCCACAAAACACAGAGCCATGAGTTTGTTTGTTTCATGTTAGATACTCACAAACAATCCGGCACTGCCCAAAGAGAATACCTAATCACTGACATAAATTATGATCCTTGGGAATATTTAGAATGCTATCCTTTAGCATCAAGGTACATGATATGCAAACTCAATGAATATTTATTATTTTCATTATTCACTTGGCACTTGACACATTCATGTGTTGTAGCCTAACAACTGACATGTCACTCTGGGTAACACAGTTTGTGATATTTTTATTTGTCATATAGCAGTGGATAGTAGAGTGGAAAGAGGAGAAGAGGATCAGGGCACAGACAAGAAGATACAAGAGAGGTTTGAATAAGGTGTCCCATCACTTTGCATCTGTGAAACCTTACAATAAGGTCCTGTCATGAAGACTGCCCTTATGACTGATAAACAAATACACCCACATGTTCACAAATGCACACATGCACACAGCTCATAAAATCTTGCCATTTAAGGGCTCCAAAAAATTCCCCATGGGCTTGGGAAATACATTTCAATTTCCACAAAGTACCTGAGGGATATCGAAATCATGAATCTCCCCAACGACAAAAGTCAAACAGGAATTGCTAGAGGCGTGACTGACACACACACACACACACACACACACACACACACACAAATGTGCACACATGTACAGACATATACACAGGCACACACACCTGCTGTCACACGGGTACGGCTGTTGGATGACAGACAGTCCAGGTACGGCCCATAACTCAGCAGATGCCTTTTGTTTCCACTGCTTCTTCAAATGAATAGTTTAGAAGGTGAAGTTATATTGTGATAGATGCCTTGGGGGTAACAAATGGCTTCCTCCAGACAAAGCTTTGAAGTGGATGTGTATGCCTGGTCACCAACCTGTAATCTCAAGCCATTCATCACAGAGTGAAGGGACAAGAGATCTCCAAGGAAAACTTCCAAGATGATACAAGGATCATTTTTTTAGCCTGTGCAGAAGTCAAATCCCTTCGGATAAGGAGTTATCCTGGCGTTATTCTTTATTCAGCCTGGGATGACATTTTATTATTATTATTATTATTATTGTTGTTCAAACACATGGTTTGTCATATATTTCTCAATGCATTTTCTACTTTGTGGTCTTATCCTTACTGTTATTCAGAGAATGAGTTAAGGAGGGAAGCTTTTATCCTCAGTAGAGAGCATCACACGATGTCTGGAAAATGCCTCCTCCCCTTGATAGTGAGACTTTCATCAAAAATGTGTCATAGCATTTGGCTCGGGCTGAATTATTCAAAGGTCAGTGAACAAAGGCATGTTTGGGCTGTGTTGCATTACAAAGGCTAAAATGGTGGTAAATTGGCAAAATGTTCACTGTGTCTCTGTAGGGAGCTGACTGGTGAGCCTTGCCCTCAAGGGACCATTTGGCATCAAACAGCACACGCTCCCTGCTATTGTTGCTGCTTCAATCATCACCAAACTGTTAACTCATATTTTCAAACTATCACCTTTATCTCCCTTTCATTTGATGGCATTGTGTTTTTGTAGCTTCCTGGCAGGTAGAAAAGTGAATAAAGACTTCTGAGCAGAGGGATTGAAAGCTTAGGACATGGGGGGGGTATCGGCAAGTGAAAGGGGGGAGGGTGTATGTGTGTGTGAGAGAGTGAGAGAGAGGAGGAGAGAGAGAGAGAGATAGAGAGAGAGGGAGATACATAACTAAAAACCTAACAACCTACATCTCACTACCCCCCCCCCCCCCCCCCCCCCCCCCCCCCCCACACACACACACACACACACACACACACACACACACACGCATACTCTCTCTTACTCCCACAGACAAACTCATGCACACACACACACACACACACCAAACACTGCCATCAGACCCACTGTTCATTTTTGGATTGGATTGAACTGGATAGTCTTTATTCTCCCCAAGGGGGGATTTGGTTTGCAAACAGTCAACACAACTAATACACCCCATAAAAATAAATCAAATACATTAATACATGTAATAAACATACACTAGATGTCATCATAATAAAAGCTGCAATGAATATAAAAGCACTAAGAGTCCAACAGTCCTTTATCAGTGTGTGTAATAGCAACTAGGCCTACAGCTTGTTAAGAAACCAACAGCTGGGGGAACAAATTTGATTGGTTGATGTAGTTCTCCTAGGGAAAGCATACCTCCTCCCTGATGGCAGGAATCAAAATTCTACATGAAGAGGGTGTTGAGGGATTGCCAGCATGGCCTTTGCCCTTAAAGTGGTGCTAACTTGATAGACACAACCACCTCATTCAAGGTGGTGGCAGTGGTCTTTTAGTAAACTTGAACAATCTTTCCCAGCCTGCCTTTGTTAACCATGCTGAGCAAATCATTGCAAAAGTGAAAACTGACTCAACAAAAGATGAATAAAACATTTTCATCTGTCAACATTAAAACCACTGACTCTCTCATGAAAAACAGTCTCTGATGTTTTGCAGAAGGAGCAAATGTTGGCATCAAAAGTCATTTTATCATCAAGGATGGTGCACAAGTGCCTATACTCGGCAGCTATCCACTGATAAAAGTAGGTGCTGTGACAGGGAAGTTTTGGCAAAGCATCTCTTTTATCTTAGAGACACTGAGTTGCAAATATGAGTCAAATTGTCCAAAGTTGAACCATGGCCCACCTCATAATCAAAACCCTGTTAAAACCCTCCCTCTGTTAGACAACTGTGTGAGTAGTCTCTTCCATTTGCCAAACCTTGCCCTGATTCTCTGCATGACACCATACAGTTTTTAGAGACTGAACCCCCTGAGCCTTAATAAACCCCCCCAAAATTGAGCCCCACATGACTCTACCTATGGCCTCCTGGTAGCTGTGGTAGTGTGGCTCCCTGCCTCTACCCACACTGTAAAGCTTCAGACTTAGCCCAATTTACTTTGTCTGATAAAGCCCACTGCTAATCCCCCAAACTCTCCTCCACACTCTCCTCCAGCATGCTACTGTCCACATACCTCAGTACCATATAGTTCAGAATAAAACCTTACCCAACCACATGTGAGACATTGCCACTTGGTAGACATGAACATTGCATCTGCCTCTCTTTGGACACTTTCTGCTCCAGTCCAGAGAATAGAGCATTTGCATCCATTTCTCTTAACATAGAAAACTGAACTCTCACAAGTGCATCTTTTGCCTGGTCTCAGAGGAACCCAACCAGTTCTTCAGCCCTTCCCAGCTGAAAGGTGAGAAGGCTGTGTATTGCTGGCAGAAATGCACAATGTGTGTGTTACCAGCATCCCAATACTGACTTGGGCACTCCCAATCTCCTTTTTTCGGTCATCACCTCTGTCATAACTCCTGAAAACTGGTACAAAGTGCTTTACATTCAACTTCCAGTATGCAGATTGGTGTGGCCCTGAGAAAATTACCAGGTACCTTTATCAGTCTGTTACTAAGACATTTAAAGATGAATAGTCCAATTTTTTTGGTGTCACATTAAATAGAGTCCCTTTTAGCTCAATCTCTAGCCCCACTTAGGTGAAGAGAGCACACGATCAGAACCTCCATAAGAAAAGGAAGAGAAAAGGTGGCAAACAAGAGCCAGAAAATAGAGGCCTCACTGGCATGCTTTTACTTTTCAACCTATCCATCTTTAATCCTTAGTCTAACTTTTCCTTACTGTGGGGACCCTTTCCCTCAGCCTATACTGCCTGCTGGGGGCTTCCACCAACTAAAAACAGGGGTATGTGTGGCTGTGATCCCCTGCATTGACCTCAGAAACTTGTTTAGCATCAGGAAATCTTCATCAACATTCTTCCTATTTTTGGTAATTTTCAAAAACTTTTCCAACTCTGCAACTGAACAAATATCCCATTGCTCAACACAAATAGCACCTGCCTTCAGGTGACACCACAGAGCAATCTGAGTAGTCCACACCATCTGACTCCCCTCCGGACTCTTCTATCTGTTCACCTCTCTCTGGCTGGCCTGCCTTACTGCTATCCTCCAGACTAAACTTGCTACCATCATCCTGATCTCTGCCTCTCCTGTCCTGCTTTCCTCCTCCTGCCCCTCCCTTTCAACAGTCTGCCAATCTCCTTCTTCCCCAATGGAATATATTCTCACAATCTACCTCCACCGTATCGTTGTTACCTGGCAAACGCCTGATTCCATGGCATAGTGGTGAGTCCTCTCCTCCTTTAACTCCTCCGGCTACAGAGGCCATGACAGCGCAGGGCTACCAGGCCCACTTTTTAGCCAAATAAAAACTTTCTGCTTCTTTCACACAAAAAACGCAGCACTCAACACAGTGATAAATTAAGGAAATGCCACACAAAAAGGCAAGATCCCATAAAGGGAGAGAGAGAGAGAGAAAGAGAGAGAGAGAGAGAGAGAGAGAGAGAGAGAGAGAGAGAGAGAGAGAGAGAGAGAGAGAGAGAGAGAGAGGGAGACAGAGGGGAGGAGAGTATGCAAGCTTCTTTGGAAATTAAATAAGGTATTTTTGAAGGGCAGGAGTAGCAAATTGTTTGAGAGGAGTGTGTGTGTGTGTGTGTGTGTGTGTTTGCTTGTTTGCATGTGTATGTGTATGTGAATTGGGATAGGGGACCGATGTAGTGCACTGGAAGAACAGCCTTTTTAGTGGGCAGCCTCTTACTGGAGACCAAGGCCATACCTAATAAAGGGAAATAAGAGAAAGCTCAGAGACAAGAGTTGATTCAACCCATTTCTACTGCATGCCTTCCTCTCTTTTGTTTAGTATTCTCCACCCCTTTCCCCCTATATTAAAGTATTCTATTTTAATGAGTTTGCCAGTGTTTTTTTCTCCCCATTTTTAAAAATCAACAATACACCATACTCATGTTTTATCCCTGGGCGGACAAGTGGAGAAGACAAGTGTGCAGAGAAGAGTGGAGGAGGAACGAGAGGAGGGGAAGAAGGAGAAGAAAGTGGCTAACCTTGCATGTTTATTGCATGTGTGTGCGTGTGTGTTAAAACACTCATTCCACTTCAATAACTTGCATTATTCATACAGCGTAAGAACACTCAAGCAAGAGCGTGGGTGTTCTGCATTCACATGAACACACACACACACAGACACACACACACACACACACACACAAAAGTACACACATGCCAGCACGCAGATGAGAGAAAGAGATAGAGGGAGACAAAGATAGAACAGTATAATGAAGACAGTGAGGTGGGCAGTTCTGTAGCATACAGGTTCCCTGTGAGCCTTAAACCAGCTGTAGCTATACAGGCCAGCCAGGCCTCTTGCATGGATCCACTGCCCCCCTCTGCTGGTTCTCAGCTTCCTTAAATGCTGCTTGATGGTTACATGTCTTTGTGTCTGTGTGAGCGTTATGCAGGGACATAACGCGTAAACTTTTGCTTTTATAATTTAACGTCATGCGCATGTGTGCACTTGTCTAGGCCCACCAGTGAGACTTGAGCACCCACCAGTGGTCTGCAGACCAAACGTCATGAAAATACAAGTAGTCTTTTGTGATCTGCGGCTAAAAGTAGCCTATTTCCTTTAAGTTTTTTATTTTTTTTAATTTTTTATTATTTGTTTTTTATCTGCTGGTTTGTTATTGTCTCTGTTTCATAACAGCACTGGGAGTTATTCTCCGCTCAACCAATCAGCAGTTATTTGACACACAGCAGAGGAACAACACACAACACATTGTTCAGAATTTAGAGATGTGTTTCCTCAGCTCCTCTTTACGTTGTTATGCAAAGATGCTGTGAGGGACAGAAGCATGAGTTCAGCACAAAACCTACAAATCAAAGTTTCTAAGGAAAAGGACTCAGCAGTTCAGCAGTGAGCCGTTTTCTAAAAATCACCACAACTCATCCATTCATTTCCATTTTTCTGGCGTGCTGTTTTTACTCCTCCCATCTCCCACTCATCTTTCTCTAGATTACCTGTCAGACAATGGGCCTCTCTGCTTGGCCGTCAATCTGGCCCTATAAGGCAGACAGTAGGAAAAGGGCTGCAAGCACAGCCTACATCACACAGATCAATACAGGATACTCTCACATTCCACTCTTCTGGTATGGCAAGCTGTTATATACAGCAATTATATCCACTGTTGACTCAGCTATATGGAGGACACATCTATGAGTTCAGGAATGTTGGCTCTCCATTTCTCTACCTGTGGAGTGGCTGTGAACGTACCTGATGTGACAATCCTTATTCCTGCACAAGAGGAATTTTATACTAGTCATACTGCCTTTCCAAGTTAGTACATGAATCTAACATCTCCTGTATATATAAAAATGTAATGTTACTAGGCCACAGACCACTCTACATGACTTTCCAAGACTGGTACAACATTGGTGTACAGCATTGCACACTTTACAGTATATTAGATGAGATTAGATTAGGTTTAGATTAGGATAGAAATATTCTGGTTCAGTAAAAACTGTTGTATAGGGAAAAAAGATACATCATTTGTTACAGAGAATGATGGATGAATGATGGTTGGATATTAACATTAGTGGTGATCAGATACATTAGCCTTGTTTCAGTGTAAAAAAAAATGGTTTTAATATTGACTAATCAACCAACAATTTGCATAAATGTTTTGTTTTGGCCATTAAATTGAAAAGAAGTCTTCAGTGACCTCACCCTACTGGATCTTTGACAGTTGTTTTCAATATACACTGTCATTTATACTACTGTAAGGCTTGGGTTTTGTAGATTGTGATGGGTGACTATGATAAGGGCAAGAATGAGGACAAACACAGATTATCTTTTTGGGCAGCTTTACTAAGCAAGGGTCAGGGTGCTGTAACAGATGTGTTGTTAGTCTTTACTGTCCTCAAAGCTGTGTGATTTCCTGTATGTCTTCTTTGTCAGCATGTTACACGTGGATTTTTACTGACACCAAGTTGATCCCCAATATAACTTGATAGGAATGATCACCGGCAACAAAATGCTTGTGAGAAAAGGACAAACTCCCTCTGTTTTACATAGTACAACAAAGAACTACTGTATTCATTTATTTATTTTGCAAGGATAAAAACACTCATTTGAGAGTAATACCAAAGTATTGATATATCTGGCTTCATCCATTACCCCTTAATCAACGCCAGGAGACATGAGTAAATTCGATTTCACGTCTCAGCTTAATATAATCAGTTTACAGTAGAAATGTAGAAAAATGTGTTCAATTACCATAAGACAAATTTGAACTCATCTGGGTCATTGTGAACAAAATCAACTGGAACAAATTCCTTCTGCAAGTTACAACTGAACTAAATAAATAAAATGTAAACACACTGCCTTTTTTCCCCACCAAATTAAAGTTGACCTCAAGATGCTCCTATTATAACTTATCCTAGAGCTCCAACTGTGTGAAGACAGGAGGAGGAGGAGAGGTGGACAAAATAGTGCTAAATGTGACTGTGAGCTCCTGAGGAGGATGCACATAACCCTGCTTGTCTCACACACATACACACACACACACACACACACACACTCCCTGCCTGTCTGTCTGCCCCTCTCTGCATAGTTGCTCCGAACCGTGCCCATTTTTACACCTCTCTCTCTCTCTCTCTCTCTCTCTCTCTCTCTGTGTCTGTGTCTGTCTCTCTCTCTCTCTCTCTCTCTCTCTCTCTCTATTTCTCTCTTCCTCTCTCTCACTTTTCTCTCTTCCTCTCTTTCTCACCCATTACAAAGGTGTAAATTGGACACAGATAATTGAACATTACTATCCTGGGAGGTAGCTGGTGCCATCTGTTAAGTGTCCGCCCCCAACATCACAGTGCCCCACACAATGCACCCAAACATCCCAATGCACCACGCTGCACATCATGTGTGTGCACGCGCATGCAACTGTGTGTTATAACCTGCATTTACACTGCAGCTAAAATCTGATTTTTTTTTTTTTTTTTCACATCCAAATTATGTAAGATTTTTCCAACCCGGTTTTTACATATATTATATACGTATATTCATTTACATGATATAAATATACATATATGTGACCTATTTCTGATTTGTATGTTAAAACACAGCAATAAGAAGTGACTCCACCAGTCACCTTGCTAGCTACAGTGCCACTCACTCAAACTTTTCCCTTTTATTTGTGGATGTGGATGATGTGTGTGTGGCACAAATCAACTGCATCCAAATAAAATATCACACTTTTTATTGTTACCTTGAACAGTAAATTGGATACATTCTTGATATGTAAAAAAAGGTGTCACTTCAAAAGGTATAACTTGTATTACAGAATCCCTTCTGCTTAACTTCATACATTTCCAAATAGCTTAAGCTGACAGGCACTCACCTTCAGTTTTATTATTTTAGTTGTGATGAGGTGCATCATCTTTAACTCAGAGGTCTGGCAACATCATAAAGATGAGAGAGAGGTGTAATATTACATATTACAATAGCATTACATGATGCATTATCACATATTATGCAATATCATAGTTCTAATCACCAAGAGAGATGGAAATCCCCCTTAAACAAATGTTAAAACAGAAGGGCCAGGTGCTTTCTGTTCAAACAGAATGTAAGTGCTATACAATTGCAGTAGCCCATATGCATATTTAGTTAAGCTAGAAAAACAAATTTTAAATGCCAAGGTTCAAATCAAGCTTGCAATCTCTCCAACCTACCAAAATAAATAAACACAGCTCTGCCATTTAGTTATTTCCTTCTGCTCAACTCAGCATCACACATTGCCTCAAATGATGATAAAATGCAACAACATACTTCCAAAGCCAGAACCACTTGTGTCTAGCCAAGTATCTCAGTTGCAGTCAAGGTTCAAAACTTTGTTAGTGAAAAAACAGCGTTTGTCATGCTTATACTTCTGGCTGGAACTTGTTACTTTTAGCATAACCAATTACCCGCTGTAACACCGTCTAATGTGTGGACTTGTTCAATTTTCTGTGGTAGATTTGCACAAGTACATGCACTGTATTCCATAGGATTCACAACAACAACCCAATTATTGGATTGGACTGGAATATGATGGGCTATCCACACAAATGATGAGGGAGATTCTCTATGTGAATTTCTGAAGAGCCCTTAATGGCCTTCTCTTTCCCTCTCTCTTTCTCCCCCACACACTTGGCTGATTAGCAGTTGGCATTTTGTCTTGGCTATGTGCTAAATGAGAGCAGCAACATTACCATCTCAAAGATGCTCTCCTCGTCTAGCTAATGGTCAGGATACAATGGCTGCTCAAACACTTGATGGATCATTGAAGGATTATACCATTTGGCTTCATGCCTTTATGCTCACCTCATCTATTGGTGTGTGTGTGTGTGTGTGTGTGTGTGTGTGTGTGTGTGTGTGTGTGTGTGTGTGTGCGTGTGTGTGTGTGTGTGAGAGAGAGTGTATGTGAGTGTGGGTGTGGGTGTGTAGGTGTGTGCATGCATGTGCGTGAGTGTCTGTGTGTATGTGTATGTGAGAAATAGACAGAGAGAGATGCTGTAGGTGTGGATTCCTATGAACCTCTCAATGGGAGCAATAATGCCAGGGAGCTGCAGTGTCATATCCATCAGAGCTGACTTTCTGTCAGGGCCAGACAAAGGTGTTGACACCTCAACACCACACAGTGAGTGAGGAGGCCATTCAAATGTCAGTTACCTGACACATAGCCATGCTCTCATAGATGGGTGGTAACCAGTGATTGTCAGCTGGTAACTCAGGGAAAAGGCCACTGCATATATAAAGCCCAAGAGGAGAACTCCGCTGAGATTAAAGGAATGAATACATTTTCATCATCTAAGGCAAATATTCAGTTGGCACAATCACACCTGTCAAACTCCAGCAAATCAGCACTTATGGAAATGAGAGGGCTATCGCTACAGCGCCATGCTCATCGGGAGACAAACTCAGGTTGGTCAGTCAGGCGTGAGACATCTCACTCCTCTATTTGTGAGCCTATCTGACATTGCCTTTTATCTTTCAATAATAATTAACAAAAGAAATAAAACTGTATAAAGGTAGAAATTTAAAGAAGCTTCACTTACCACTTACAAGAGCCTACCTCAACACCTATAATGCACCAAGAGACTATACAGAATCTGTACTTGTTTAGTTGCCCACAAATTATGAAAGAGCAATATTAGATGTACAGTATAATACAATACAAAAAAAAAAAAAAAGAATAAAAGAAAAAAATGAAATATACATCTTACTGAATGGGGTTAGGTTGCTATGAAATGTTTTAAGACAGGCCAATTATTAATTATCTTAACAGTAAGCAGATAATCATGGGAAGGACACAGCAATTTAGCATTACATACACTACTCACAAAAAGTTAGGGATATTCGGCTTTCCGGTGAAATTTCAGGATGAACCTAAAATGCATTATAACCTTTACAGGTGAACTTAATGTGACCTTCTGTAAACTTTTGAATGCACATGTCCAACTGTTCAATGTTTCAGTACTTTTTGCACAAGTTGCTGTTCTCTAACAAGGAGTTTAACGGCAAAATTTACATCAGGTGTTTGATGCTCCAGCTCATCAAGGTTGTATCATTAGGGAATGGCTGCTGGAGACTGGGGTACCTCAAATGGAGTGGCCTGCACTTTCTCAGACCTGAATCCCATAGAAAACCTATAGGATCAGCCGAGTTGCCGTGTAGAGGCTCGGAGCTCTGTACCCCAGAATCTCAATGTCCTGAGGGCCGCCCTTCAAGAAGAGTGGGATGCCATGCCTCAGCAGACAATAAGTCGACTTGTGAACAGCATGAGACGTCGTTGTCAAGCTGTAATTGATGCTCAAGGGCACATGACAAGTTATTGACACTGACATTTTTTGTTGTGGTATACCCACCACTGTTGTTGGCTTTTGTTTCAAGAAATTGTTTGAGATGAGGAAATCACCAGTGTATGCTTCTACTTAAATGCCCTACTTTCATGATATAATATCACTGTAGCGTGAACTTTTTATATTTTCCATAAATTTCACCCAAAAGCCAAATATCCCTAACTTTTTGTGAGTAGTGTAATTTAGCCAATTAATTAAGTTCTTTATTATCTGTACAAATAACACTCCATAATATAAAACAGATGTACTGTGAATCAATTTCATTCATATATTTCATGAACATATTTCATATGCACACTTTGTAATTTATAATTTCTAAATGAGTAATTTTATTTTATTTTATTTTATTTAATTCTGTATCCTCTGTCTCTTTGGAATATCCAGGGTTTCAAAATTCCAAACAAATGTAAAAAGGTCTATTTTGGGGCAACCCAGTGGCGTAGCTCTCCTGGTAATGCACAAACCACGCATTAAGACTCCTACCACAGTGGCCTGGGTTCGATTCCACAATGAACCCTTTGCTCCTTTGCTACATGTCATCCTGTCCTCTCTCCCCTGCCTTTTCCATCTTTCTCTCCCCTATTACTATCAAATAAAGCAGAAATGCTAAGAAAAATTGTAAAATAAATAAATAAGGTAGAGGTCATTATTTATAACTTGATGATTGCTTTGCTGACAAAAAGTGAGAAAAGACCATTTGTGTGGTCATAAAAATGCAGTGAAAGCCTTGGTGACATGGTGCATATCACATTTGACACTGCACTCACTTTGTCACAGGTTAATGCATATATTGACATTATAAGTCAGTAACAACCAATTTCAGAGAACAAAAAAGGTGTTAAAAGGGGAAGCTGTGTGATGAGTCGTTTATTTGTCAGCCCACTTTCAAACACTGACCTCTGCCTCAATATGAAATGCATTACTTGAATGCTTCCTGAGTCCTGATGCTATAATGTTATGAGTCAGTGTCTGAGATGTACCCTTCAATCCAGTTGTCTTTGATTTAGAGCTTCTTGGGTAATTTATAAAGGTAATTATATAATTTTGCTTCTTTCTCAAAAATGTTGATAGTTTAGTGTATATATGTTTTTCTTTCTTTCTTATTATTTTTTAATGCAAAGCAGGTTAGATTTGTCTCAATAATTCATACACTGTCTTCAGGACAAGACCTCTTATCTTAAATATGACATAATAATTTGGTAACTGTGTCAGTAAGGCTATATGATGCATGCATGGCCTGATGAATGGCAGTGGTAGGTAGTGTGGTGGAGAAAGAGAGATGGAAAATCAGAGCAAGAAGGGAGACTGTGGCAAGACAAGCAGTTTGGTATCTGGGATTATCTTTAAAATCTTCATCAATGATAGAAGACAAATGAACTGAGCTTGGTCCCGCCAGGTGGGCAGGAGTAATGGAAATTCTGATCAGAAGCATGAAAAGACATCAGCTTCATACAGCAAAACTTTCTGTTCAACGTAAAGTTGAAATGAACTTAAATGGGACCTATTATAGGGATTACATTCTCAGCCTAATTATGTATAATATGTATATGGCAAGTAAATTGCTTAATGAAGACATTGTTGAAATGTACATTTTCCAACCTTGTTAAATTTTAAGTAACTGCACTTTTCACTGATGACCTCTATCAACCCTCTTCCCTAGTAACTCTGTCTGGTTGCCTTGTGTCTAGCCATCTGTTTGTACATGTTTTCCTGCCTCCTCCAGCCTGAATTGGGACGGGCCAGGGAACTACTGTGAGTACAAAATCAATCTATTTACTGTACGACATGAGCAATGAGTATTAAAAAGAATGGGCTTAAAAAATCTTGAACCATTCCTTTACAGTAATCTACCACAGTGAAAACAAACTCACAAATGTGCAAACTTCTTGGCTTACTCATTCATAGTCATCTTTACATGACATCCAGCCAACACATTTCTTGGTGCAGACATAGCTGTTTGATTACTTTAGTAGATTAAATTCTAAATTGAGACATTTTGTACAGGTTGAACAAACCATTCATGTTTCAGGTTGAGTGAAGAAAAACAGTACAAAGGCGAGTGATCCATTCCCTGAGGGGTTGCCAGTTGCCAGTTTACGTTGAAGGGTTTAGTAGCTCTGAAGTTGAACTGGACAGAACAAACTACTCTGCTACATACGCAGTGCCCGTCAGTTTGTTCACCATTTCCATAGAGCCCTTTGTTATGGCCATTATACCTCTGATTACATCTCTGTATTTAAGCTGGGACAACTGGACCATCTTATAACACATTTTGCAGATGATGTGACTCTTTTTACCACACACACGTCAAGCACAATTCCTGCACTACTTGAAGTAATAATAAACAATATACTATAATAAACATGAAGTAAATATTCTGACCAATTCTCTGATTATACAATAAACAGTGAGAGATCCTCATTGATGTTATTTGACAGAAAGAAAGAAATAGACCGCTGAGCCATACTCCACATAAATTCACTAGAATTTTTAATTACCTGGATATATACATCATGCCTGGGGTGTGATGTCTCGCTCAGCATCATGTTTTTCAGTCTTTATTATTTCATCCATTCCTGGTCTTATTTTGTCATACTCCTCTTGACTCTCGTTTCAGATAACTTTACTTCGTACCAGCGGTGTAGTCTACGTGATACGCAGGTATACGCTGTATACCCACTAGAAAAGGTCCCGAATTTCCATATTGCCACTTCAAAATGCGTAGAGATGCGTATCAGTCTGTTTTTTTTTTTTGTTTGTTTTTTTGACATAACGTTCACTTTCCCGTTCATAAAGTCGCCTTCTCTGTGTTACGAAGCGGACTCTTTTTGACCATAGGGGCTTCCAACAGGCGTGACGTGAACCCTATGTAAACTACTAAGGATGCAGTGAAGTTGTATGGTGCCGCTTTGGGGGACACTACAGCTGGAGCTAACGTTAACGTCTCAGAAAGTGCGCGCGCTGTGATTGTGCAGCCATGCCCCGATTAGTTTTACCTGTGTCTTATTAGCTTGTGTATTTAGTCTCTGTGTTTCACCCATCTCAGTGCCAGTGCATCTTTGTCCTTTGTGTCAAGTGTTCCAGCGTTATTTCCTAGCATTGTGATTAGCCTCCTATTGCGATTCAGACCTCTGGTCGTTTATCCTGGACTTTGCCTTTGCCCTCTCCCAGCCAACCTGTTGCTTGATTATCTGCCTGTGACTTTTGTAACCTGTGATACAAGTAAAAGAGTGAGTTTAATTTTATCCTGTGTAAGAGTCGTGCTATTGAGTCCCTGTCTGTTCTCTATCAGTCGTCACATGGGGTAAGTAATATTACTATCTATAGTTCTACTTTTGATTGTCTGTTTGACAAGATGGTTCAGTTACTATAGAACATACTTATAAACATCTTTAAAATGAATATCCTTCAAAATGTAGTGTACCTACTTTAAAATACCCCTTTGCCTCTTCTCTTCACCAGACTAGAAAAAAAGCTCAACATTCAAAAGGTCTAACAGTCTCCTCAGGCTTTGTTTAAGTCAACCCTAGCTGCCTAATTAGAGGTAAAGACATATTATTCCACATTTCCAGTATTATTTCTGGGTTGATCAGCTACGATCCATAATGTATCATTTCTCCTCAGATGCCCATAAGGGCACACAATGAATCAATATCACTCACTTGCAAACATTAAGCAAAACTGTCCAATTTGGTGGAACAACTATTTTATGCCTGGGATAGAAGACCTTAGATTCCACTCTTGAGAAGATAAGAGACTGGCTAAGGTTGAAGATATGCTTGGTGAAGACAACTTTTGGTGATGTATTATGCATAATATTCAGAAGACAAATTTACAAACACTTACAGCTAAGAGGCTTTATTATTGTCAAACAACCACATATTCACTGTTCCTCCTCTGTCACAGATGGGAAGTCTGGTCTATAAAAACTGCTATATTATAGGACCTGCAGTATTTCACTGATATTTAATATGTTTGGAGCGATAATTTACAGTGGATATATCTCACTCAACAGAGGACTGGAGTGAGATTTATGCTTAAGCCCATAGATAGACCAGAACCACTGGGTTTAGACATGACAGTACAGCTGGCTTATGCACACTAAAATCACTGTTGGAGGAATTCACCAGCTCAATTTTAACGTTACAGACAACTATATGCAATGTAAAGCATGATCAGTAGTCCACATATGGGAACATGAAAAGATAATTGAATCCTAGCAGGATGTAACACATTTTATACTTAAAACGTTAGATGTATGACTACTGTTAGACCCTGTTTTTTATTTAACCTTTATTTAACCAAGCAAAGTCATTAAGAACAAATCCTTAATTACAATGGCGGCCCAGCTGTAATGGTCATTTTAGAATTTTATCCTACTACTCTCAGTTTCTCAGTGTATTAATAGACAAACTATTGGATAGTGGTTCAAGGAGATGTCAGTGTGCTCCTCTATGGAGAAAAAAACTTAGAGGCAATGGCGGATCCTTTGATGAGATAGGGAGCCCTTTTGTCCACCTGCTGGGACAGAGGGACTTGTCCCATATGCATCGGGAGGATGAAGGGAGAGACTTAACTGCCTCTGCACAGCTGGATGGACTGACCATCATCACACTCAACTCTGGATCCTGAATTTTTAAGAGTTGGTCACATCCACAAACTCTAAAAATTATATATTGGGCTGTAGTTTAGACTATGTTTTGATTTCATGTAGCTTCATATTATCTGATGTACATCAGAGATGGTAGAAGTACACACATTCCTTACTCATGTAAAAGTGCAAACAATCATCTAAAATATATTCTGGTAAAAGTTTAAGTACCATTTGAAATCCTTTACTCGAGTCAAAGTATAAAGGCACTTGGTGTTAAATTTAGTAAGTATAAAAGTAAAAGCAGTTCTGTGAAAAAGCATTTCTAACGTACTAACAGGGGTTCTTTGTTTAGTGTTACTCTGAATCACAGATGAGAAACAGTCTGCAACTCAGATCACATTTTTGAAGACTATCACTGCACACTTGACAAGTCTATGGGCTCTAGTTTCGCAGACCAGGCGAGGCGGGGGCGTAGCGCAGATGCGCTTCGCCAACTGGGTGTGGCCAGGCGGATTTTCCAAGTTTGGCACGCCGTTCTCGGTGGCGCAAGTACTCCGCCGTCCCTCCTACCGGCGCAAGGGAGGAGAGAAGGCGTGGAGTGGGTTTGACACAGCCGATTCACATGTAACCAATCAAATGAGCCCCTGTCCTTGCCTTTAAAATGCGCTGCGAGAAGGCGTAATGAAAGTTTACACAGCTGACATGGAGGTCTATTGCCGCAGGCGGAGCGGAGCCCAGGAGACAGGCGCGGAGCGGAGACCGGCGAGCAGTCACCAAAACCTCACAGGCAGGCTCCCGGAATGTCAGGAACATGAACGATGCAATAAATACCGAAAAAAACACTATTCAATGCTACGATCACAATCAGCACATACATATATCTCCATATCAACTGTCCCGTCACAGCTGATGTCAGATCAAAGGAGATTGGCACCGTTTGTGCTGATTGTGAGGTTTTGGTGATGTGCGCCAGGCAGCCAAACTTCCACTGCGCCAGCCCCACTCCGCCTTGCGCTGAAAGTAGACGTGGTTTCAGATGGCGAGCTTTTGGCGCACCTCGGCAAAGCCTTTTGGCACGAAACTGTCACTGTGCCAAGCCGAATCTGTCGGCACCTCCCCCCGCTGCGCCACCACTCCCATATCGGCGAACCTCCGCCTGCGAAACTTGGACACTGTCCGCCTCTGTCGGTTCGCCGGTCGAAACTAGCTCTGCGCAGGGTTCGCCTCACTGCGCCACCCCGCGCTGCGCCGGGAAACTAGAGCCCTATGTATTGCTGATCAAATAACAAAGGTTTACATGACACATGACAGCAACAAATACGTATTTGTCATACCAGTGTCTCTGCACACAACTTTACTCAAGCCAGCTTCAGAGCTCCTGCACTTTTTTCCATTTCAAAATTCCTGACATTCCAGGCCCTAATGTCTTGACTGGGATTTGAAGATAGATTGATATTAAATATTAAGTATCTGATAACTGTAGGGCAATATGACTGTTCAGTTCCATAGTTTTTCTTTCTCTTTTTTCTTTTTTTTTGCATGTTTTTACAATTCAAGACTTTAAGAGTAGCTTCTACAGAACCTTTGATAATGATAGGTGTAACTATCATCTAATACAGATTTGATTTGAGTCTATTTTGAAAATGCAGTGAGTAGAAAGTATAGATTTTTCTCAAAACTCAAGTTAAGGACAGATACTTGAAAATCTTAGTACAGTACAAAGTACAGTAACAAAGTATTTTTATTTTGTTTTTTCCAGCCCCTGATACATAGTACTGTTCATTCTGTAATTTTGGTTCTTTTTTTTTTTTTCTTTACTTTTTTACTTTTTTTACTTGTTTTGATTTTAGGGTTGTGAAATGAATCAAATGAAACAGTCCTCAACTGATTCACTGTTGTTGGACAGCTCAAAAAAATCATGCTTGTTAAAAGAAAACCATTCTACTGAGACTATACACTCCATGCTGTCACTGCACCGCTTCATTCCACTAGAGCTGGTTGTACTTCTATGACGGTCTGCTGCCTTGGACACTGCCAACCATCAGAAGCTTCATGCTATCTTCACCGACCTGAAGACCTTCTGGTCTGCACTCTCATAGTTTACCTCCTACCTGTCTGAAAGGGGTGCCTATCTTGATTGCATCTCTGCTTGGGTTCACCAGGCCTCAATCCTGGGCCCATTTCTTTCCGCTCTGAAATGCCTCTTTCATCTCATCTCATCTCATCTCATCTTATCTCAAGAACTTCTAGTGCTGCTATGCCAACAGCACCTAATTCTCCATCCTCTGCCATGCAGGTTAAGGTGCACATTCCTGCTTGCCTGGTTGACGTCTCCTGCTGGATGTCTGCTCACAGCTTCAGGCTCAGTTTGATCAGACAATTTGATGAGTTCTTTTTTTCCTGGCACCTCCAATTCAATCACAGCTTACAACATCACAGTGACTCCTGTCCAAACTACCAGCAATCTTGGAGGAGATTCTATACAAACAACTGCTGTGCAATGCCCACACATCCCACCCACACCCTAGATAGTTAAGGTCTGCACTCTATAATGTCCATCCATCCGTATCCATTCAAAGTAGAACACTACCCAGGTCTTGTTCATGCTTTAGTTGTCTCCAGTCTTAAAATGCAACTCTTTTTGGACAAGACTCCTGAAGTGTTATCTTCAGCCCTGATAATGCCTCCAAGGGAATTTCTCGCAAGTTATAATTAATCTCTTTAAGAAACTGTACAACGACATCCATCCTTCTATACATGCTCTGATTTGCTCTCTGCTAAAGTTTAAAAATATCTGTCTAAAGTCCTGGTTCTCATTTCTATTAATTTCTGTCTCGAGTTATTATTGTAGTACGACAGGAATAACTTGTTACATTTGTTGTCAGGGCACTGTCTGGCATTGGAAAGACAGATTGCTTGAAATGAGGCCAATATTGGCATGCAAGCTTATCTACTGTTGCATTCATTGTAGGTCTCTCTGCATAAAACTGCTTGCATGAAATGTAATGTAAATGTAACTACCTTGAATAACTAGATGGCAAAGTTGCCTTTACAATGGCCATTTTAGCGATCAAGATCTCATAACTATGAACTGAACCTCACTATTGCAATGAAACTGAGAGTTAGTTGAAGGTGCAGCTGAAGCTGAAGAGAAAGGAATGCGGAACAGATCCAGAGAATGACAATCTAACCAGTGGAGATTGGTTCCCATGGCTTTGTGAGTGTTTTAAGGATGATTTCCTCAAAGCTCCAAAGAGCACTAAAAGACCTTGCCGAGGAGGCAGAGAAAAGAAGTTTTTGGGTGTAGCTACATAGGAAAGACAAGAACTAGGGAGGAGGAGAAGCTGCACTGTTCTTGAGGATCCAAATCCAGCTGCAGGAAGTGGCAGGGAGATGTCCCTGACAACTGCCCCAACATCCTGAGATGTTCTGGGATTAAAGGGGTGCACTATTTCAGAAAAGTGGCTCCTGGCATCTGGCACTGGCTTAGGTGCAACAAACAGAAATGCTTTGCAGGTTGCAACACCTACTTGTCATCTAACTGAGTTGCAGAAGGCAAGAGTTAGCAAAGGAGTTTTCTTGCTGTAAGATTTGTTCACTTCCAGGTCCATATATTTTTTCCCTTAAAAAAAGTGGCATATGCCCACAATTTTAATGAACTCCATGACTGTGTCGATGTTAATGGTCCTGGCATTCACAAACCACATCTAACTCCTCTTAACTCTGTCCATGTACAGAAACACAACATTTCATCACTTTTATGCTTTCCCACCACCTTATTAGATATTTTTAGACAAGTCCCCATAATTCCAGGTCAATAGCTATGATTATTCCTCTAAGGCTTTTTCTCTACTAACAGAAACTTTCAGGCCACTCTGAATCTCTGAACAGACCTTATCAGATAATAATACTCCCCTTGCTGAAGGCAAGAGATTAGCCTTTTTCCTCCAAATTTATGAAGTCGAGACCATATAAAGATTCATATTGCTTACTTGAGAGATATTGAGGAAAAATGTTATGCTTGAGTTTATTTGAACTGTACATTATAACAGATGCACATTATAACAGTTCTGTACTGAACTGTAAAAAATAACATCCCATTGTCATGCCCGACCAACACTCACAGTACAAACAGTGTTTTTCTTTACAGACCATTTCACCATATTTCACCAGTCAAACAATTAGCAAGAATATGTATATGAGGCCATCTACATCTATCTGGAAATTTCCTCTGGCTATCCTGACATGCATTATCAAAGGGTTTCTAAAGGCTCTGAGCTCTGTCAGACCTGGTGCCAAATGAAGTCTCGACACACACACAGTGCTTTAAGCCTAGAAGCCAATCAATGATGAATTTCATATGACACATGCTAATATGACAAGCCTAATAACAGCCTGATAATGACTTATGTGTTAGGCGTGTGTGTGTGTGTGTGTGTGTGTGTGTGTGTGTGTGTGTGTGTGTGTGTGTGTGTGTGTGTGTGTGTGAAAACATGAACAAGGCTCAGAGCGGACATGTAGATAATGCCGATAAGTCTAGGATCCTTATGATGTCTTGTGTCATATAAAATAGAGAGTAATTGTGTGCGAAGGAGAGGAAAATTCTAATTACAGTAATAAATAATGGAAGTCTGTATCAATTATCAATGATGTAAATCAGACACAAATTGCCGCACACACATGTATGAACACATACACACCACCCACACAAATGTGCAAGCAATACTAATATTATCTTTCTCTTTGCCTTCTCTCCCACATGCACATTTATATTGCTGGTAAACATGCACTTCCTGGGCACAAATGCACTCAATAAAACAATCCCAGGATTTGTGGGACAATGTGACAGGAGGAATTGGGATGTTGAGAGGGAATGAGGGAGAGATTAACAGAAAGGCAGGCAGACCAAGAAAATAAGATGAGCTTTTTCATCCTAGCAGCTTTAAAAATCAGCACTATTAGAGTCAACAACAATTTAGAGCATATATGGCACTTTAATATCTGCCTTGTTTGGTGTGGCAGAATTGAACACCTGAGTCAAAATCAAGTGTGGAAAAAACAAGGTATTAATGGAATCACCTTTTGTTACATAATATGTGTAGCAAAAGCTAATTCACAATGCCTGTTGCTGGGTGGGCTAAGAAAACCATACATAGTCACAAACATGGATACACAGATGTGGTGAACATCAAACCTCAGACCACAAGTGTTAACAGCATCTGGACATCTAGGCCTGACTTGACTTCGGTCACCCAATGTGCTTTTCAGTGAAATGAACTTTGGTGAACATCATCTGTAAGGTGTAAAGATTATTCTCTGACTTATGGTAGCTGCAGTTCCAGCCACTGATCTACTGATCTATACTTTTTTTTTATTATACTTTTTTGGGCTTTTTTAAGTCAGTGATCCCTGCAGTGTCAAGTGTGCTTGGAGTCAAGTTCAGATTAAACACAAAAGAAGCCTACCCGCAGTGGTAAGTAGTTTTTATGCTTTCATCAGTCTTTCAGTGTATGTATTATAGGCTGTGTAACATTACATTGCTCATGTCGCCTTCAGTGGATAGGAATAAAAATGAGGGTGACTGGTCAGCGCAAACCTCCACCACACACCTTGGCTCGCATAAGCATTTTATTCCTCCCTCTGAGAATCAATAACGTTCAAAAAGAGCATAGTCGGGAAGAGCACTATTGTGGGACAATGTGACAGGAGGATTTTGACTGTTTCTAACTTCATCACTCAAGCACCTATGAGTAATTTAATCAGAAGCCAATCACTGATGAAAGTTATTTTTGAGGTGGTAATTTAATTAAGTCAGGTGAGATTTTAGAGTCAGTCACATTTTTTTTTTTTTTTTTTTTTTTTTATTAAAACAATAACTTGAATGTGATTACTGAAAATGGGTCATACTCTATGTGGACTTTCCAGTGTTAATATTCAACTTTGTATCAGTTGAGTTTCACAGTTGAATAAATGTAGATGAATTGATATCAAGATGCCTGACACAATGCCATTGATCTATTTTGTCTCTCTCCTTCTATCTCTCAGTCCTCTACGTCACCTGTACTGTTGCCTTGCTATTTGGATTTTCTGGCTTAGACCTGGAGTGGATTTTGAACTTTGATATTTACCCAAGTAAAGACTGTTTGATTTTACACCTGCCTGTTGCCTCTTGTCTCTGAACATGAGTCCACCTGCTTGCATGCTTGGGACAATGTAAATACTCAACTTAGTATCAGTTTAGGTGTAAACTTTGTGTCAATTAAGGTTAGGGTAAGGTTGAAACTAAGTTGCTAAGTTGAAACAAAGTTTTTAAGTTACCAAAACTTAAAATGTAAACCCTTATGTTGCTTTTGTTATAACTGTGAGATGTAATGTACAGAGCCTCTTGGGGATCAGCTGAGACAGAAAAAGACCCATGTGTAAACCTGTACTTTCAGTTTAGAAATCTGGTGCACGGTTCATTAACTGTGCTCTCAGATTCATAATCTGCGCCCTTGAGTTACGAATCCTAACCCGCAGACTTGCAATCTATGCTCAAACAGCTTTTTTTCTTCAGAGAACAGGGACTGTAATCCCTGTTCTCTGAACCCATACAGGATTGCTTCTGTACAGGATTGCTTATATATGGGTTGAGAACATCCAAGGCTTAAGAAATCCTTTCAGACCCCACTCGGTAATGTCAAAAATCCATTGTCATAAACTTAAAAACATGGCTACCTTTCTTCCTATTCCAGAAAATTTGACATTGTGGAGATAAAAGGTTTTCACCTGAAATTGGTGAAGTACAAAAAGTGAAAGGTGATTAGGTAGAAGTCAGTTCAAGACACCCAAGCTATTTAATTCCTGCAGACTGGTGCTTTGGTTTTCAGATATTTCAGAGTAAATGTAAATGATCAGAACTCTTGTGGTTCTTCACCACTGAACAGACAAATAGGCTACCTGTGGATAGACAAACCCTCTGACTGTCTCTCCTGACATTTAGAGTGCTATTGTCCTGCAAGCAAGTGAGCTAGTGAGCATGATCAAACATCTCTCCCATTTTAAGTGGGATGTAGTAACCCTCTACATCAGCACATTTCCACTTTGACCCGCCTGTTAGTCCCAGCTGGCTGCTCTTTCCTCCCTTAGGAGAAACTCTCCAAAAGACAAGGCATTTATTTAGTGGAATACACACGTGTGCATCCATGCATGCGAAGCATACACACACACACACACACACACACACACACACACACACACACACACACACACACACACACGAGTGTACATGGACATAGAGACAGAGAGAGAAAGGCACAGACAAGACCTCTAAACCCATTTGTCATTATGCTTAGCGAGAGTACAGACGTCAGTAAACGGGCGTAATTTAATGTATTGCCAGTGGCTGGTGAAATTACACTGCACAGTGGCAGAATGTAAAGCATCTGTGAAGCGCTAAACTTTACAGGTCGACACATGAAGAGGCAGGAAAAAAAGATGCAACTTGCCGACAAACCAAGAACAGACACAAAGTGTGTGTGCTGCACAGAGAGTGATGCATGGTGGTGGTGCAATGTAAATGCAGGGGAAAATCTCGCCTCTGAAGTCTATTGATTTCAGTGTTGTGGGCGAATGTGTGTGTGTGTGTGTGTGTGTGTGTGTGTGCAGAGCTAGGTGCTTGTTTATATCAGTGTGTGTGCGTGTGCATATGCTCAAGCAAGGGAAAATTAAATGTGTGTGTGTGTGTGTGTGTGTGTGTGTGTGTGTGTGTGTGTGTGTGTGTGTATGCGCGCCCTCTGCATCGATCTCCCACTTTGTTCCAATTATCAGTAAGGGTATGGGGCCTAATACTGCCATTCACACGAGCATTAAAGCAACAGAGGCAAACACATCTGAGAAAGCAGGCAGAGGGGGAGAGAAGAGGAAGACATAGAGAGAAGATGGAGAGGGAGACGAGAGAAAAGGAGATGTGCAATGCAAGGAAAAGAAGTGAACAGATGACTAAAAATGTAAGAAAAATGCAAGCGACAAAGGGGCGAGTAGGAGAAAATGAAAGGGGGGAACAAGGGGAAAGCAACAGTAGAATATCAGGAACAGACTGACATTTTACAGCACTGAAGAGAGAGAGTGCTTGTGCATGTGTGGGCATGTCCATAGTTCAGAATCATGTTATGTTAGTCACAGAGCTCCTGTTTTTCAAGATTGGAAAAAGACTCATGAATGGGTTCTACATCCCTACCTCTACCCCTACCTGCCTTTAGGGTTTTAGCCCAGGTTTGCAGCATAGACTAATCATCAAAACCAAACTGCAAGTAGTTAATAAATTTAACATCATCCTCAAAGCTTCCAGTTAATTTGAATAAATAAAGTGATAGCACTGCACAGGCAATTGTAAATTAGATAGCTAACATGTTTAACAATGACAACTACTCAGCCAGCATTAAATGATGGTTGCCTCTGCTAATGTTCCTATAATGGGAGAAAATCATTGTCCATGAAATCTCCATGTTGGTAATGTTAAACAAATCGTCATGTCATAGTCATAACAGAGGTGGTTTGAAAGCAAAAAGGCCCAACTCGTGATGATTTCATGTATTTGTGTCATGTGGATGCAAAACTGCTGCCCCACGTCTTAGCAGCAAGCGGCGGATCTATTCACTCTAGTTGAAGAGGATGTATATGAGTAAAGATTATGACTGATTCTTATGAATTATGTCCCATAGTCAACGCTGGATTTTCACAAACCACAGATGTTCTAAAAATTTTGACACTAAATTTGTATTTTTGAAATGAACATGTCAAGAAAAAAGTGAATTTGTTTGAGGCCTGCTCTGTTTCAGTTAACCGCTACCTATTGTTGTACTCTGCTGTAGAGATACTGATACATTAGTCAGGAAAAACACTGATTGTGCCCACTTATGTTACAGAAAGCACATTCCATTTTCATATCATTGTTGCGGGCTGCAGTGTATCATTTTCCTTTGTTAGATCATCTTGGTTATGACCAGGCCCGAACGAAATCTGTGCCCGTGGTACTCCGCCGAAAACTCCTCCGAAAACTCCACAGAATTTGAACACAACAGTGTTGCAGCAGCCGTTGCAGTGTACCTACATGCATCCTGCCCCTCCCCCTTTGTCTGTGGCTAATGTCATGTCGTAAGGTGGAACAACAGAGGAGAAAACAACTTGTTTTAACAAATAAAGACGTCGGGGAAAAAAAATCACTCCGCAGAATCCCACAGATTTTCCTCCTGAATCACCACAGAAAACCAGAAAAAAGTCTGCGGATTCCGTTTGGGCATGGTTATGACTAAACCTCTGGTTATATGGACATATAGAGTGGGCAAAATGCTATTAATGTTAGGGTTAGGGTTCACAGCTGTATCCATAAGAATACACCTTTTTGTTGGCTTGTCAGCATAATTAAATATTTTGTACAGTATATGTACAATATACTGTATGTGCCAGAGCTGTAAAAATATGAAAAGACATTAATAATTTGGGATGGGGAAAAAAAAATAGATCTCTTGCAGTGTATGAACCCTTTTTTCCTCAAGTGGTAGAAACTGTAACCTACAGAAATTTGAAGGAGCCCTATATTGTTGCTGCAACACATTAAATATTAATGTACATGTGCATGCAGGCACACACTGGCCTTTTGTCCTCAGGGTTTATCTCTGAACCTCCACAGTGTAGATGAAAAGATTTAATGTTGTTACTGATTGATTTTTTTCTTTCTTTCTTTAGTCTGCCTCTACACGCACTCCTGCATGTGTGTGTTCTTACATGTGTGAGCTGGGATACATACACCTGTATGAATCTACTTAGCAAGCATATCAAGCATAGCATATAATCCCTAGGTCGGAGGTCGTAACTGACAGGGTGGAGCAAGTATTGATCAATCTGCCCAGTAAGTTACCTTAAAAGTTTACAGCAGCACACAGGGCTATCAAGACTCAATGAGAACCAAATTCATAAGTTGAATTGAATAATATTATTCAGTATGGAATTATTATTATTATTATTATTATTATTATTATTATTATTATTGATGTTGTTCATATCAACATGTTTTGTAGAAACAATATGGGAATGGGAATGTAAAAAGAAAATGTAGCAGCCGCAATGCTCAAGAAAGGGAAATGAGATACGTGTGTGTGTGTGTGTGTGTGTGTGTGTGTGTTTGTATTTCGTAGTGTGGATGAAAATCTCTCTAGTGGTTTGAGCCACATTGTTTGATTCCACTGATTCCACAGCAAGAGTCGCCGGGGGCTTGTTGCCAAGGTTCAGCCAATTGAATTAGGGATTTGCCGTTCCCTCTTCGGTCCAACCCTCCTGACCATTTCCTGTTTCCACAGATCCCTGAGGACCCCTCCTCTCCATTCAGCTGTGGACTGTAATTGTATTTAGGATGCCTGTGCAGAGCCCCTTGGAGTATACCAGAAAGAGAGAAAGAGTAAGGGGGAAACAGAGAAATAGAAACAGAACTGAAAGGATGACTAAACACGACAGGGGAAAAAAAGAAGAAAAAAAAAACAAAGATAAAGAAAAGAGGAAATTCTTAAAGATGGAGGTCCTGAGAGAGACAGAAACAAAGACAGAAAGAGACGGACTATCCATCCATCCAAATGGAACACAAGGTCATTGTTCTCATTAGGTTTCCAAGGCTGAATAACCTAGGGTGGTTGGAGACAGTTTGGTGTAAGTACTGCAGTATCCACGCTATAAAGCAGGAATCTAATAGGCTATTACAGCCAAAGACATTAGGGTGGGAGCAAAATGATTTTCCTTCACCCTCCACCTAATTTAGCAGCAGCCATGGAATTATATCTCATAGCTACTATTACATTTCAAGTATATAACATTAAAAATAGCTCTAGGTATTCCATTAGGACATATATTTTTAGCTTCCTGGACTTGTATTGCACTGCAACCAAAACAGCCATTTTACTCCTAATACACTGCTTTATTTATTTATTTATTATCTTAATAGCGGTTCACAGTCCAGGTGTCTCCAGTGTGGGTGACAAGTTTACTTGAAATAATTGAGAAAAAAACTGCATGAATCTCAGCCCCTGAGCTTGAATATGTAGAATGAACAACACTCCACAACTGTCACACAGTTACAGTGGACACTATAACTGGATGACTTATAATACATGTTACTTTAGTTTTCTTAAATGGATGGAACTTAAGCTTTTTGTATATTGCCAATATCAGGTGAAAACCTTTTTTTAAATCATCTTCATTGGGCGTAGAAATCATCATAAAACTCAGCGAGAAACTGCCTGTTGTTTTCTTCTGACTCAAACAAGTGGTTTTGCGAGGGAGGGATAAAAAAATGACTTTTAAAAATATTTTATTACAGTTATTTACTTTCAGGAACTCTCAAACTTTGGTGGATGATGAAGGTAGAATAATACTAAATCATACAAATCACTAGTTTTAACTGGGTTTACCATCCCTTTAACAACACAATCATCTGCTGTGTCTGTACATCATCAGAGCGTGTGACTGACTGCACAGTTTTACAGAGGGTCTACATCATTGATTAGCCAGAGTTTTAATACTTCCACAGTGAACAGATTCACAAACATTTGTATTCTATCCATTAAAAAATATGCACCAATCCTAATGTTTACACAAGAACAGGTGTGACATATTCTGGGCCTTATGACAAGATGCACCCTCCACCCTGATGCATCTTATTTAGCACATTATAACCTCACCTCCCTTGTTAGAGTTGCCAGGCTGCAGTCTACTCTGTGTGAGAGAAACAGCAGCTCACAGGAGTAACACTAGCCAGTAATGAGTCTCCCTCTGTCTCAGGTACAGGATGCACTGGCAAGCAAGAGTGAATTCATATATTTAACATAACTGGGTAAGTTGGCTAAAATGCACAACATACTTTTCAGTTGCAGGAAGCAGGACATTGGGTTCAAATGAGGGACAGTCCTACACAAACTGCAACACTACTACAGGGATGAGATAGAGAGTTCCAATCATCTTGACCATGGCCTCATTTGGTTATGACAAATGGCAACTGTAACTTGTTATCACAATTACTATGATCATAACCAGGTGATGTTTAAAAATGCTACACAACTTTACAATTGGAGAGTTGAACATTCTTCCAAGAGATAGCTCGCCTGGTCATAACATAAAACTTTTTAAGTCCTCAAACTCAGGTTTGAAGATTTCAATTGATTTTGCTTACAGCAAACTATTGAGGATGTGGGTGTTGTTGTGACTGAAACATTTTCTTTCTGATTCATCTTGTCATTCAGTGATTCAAGCCCACGGTGTTTGCAATGAGATCAGTGGTTACCCTGGCAAATGCTCAGCTAATGTCGAGAGAAAAAAAAATGTCAACAGGTGCAAATGTTACAGCTGATTCAATTTGTAAAACCCTCTGCAGATTCTGCAGGTATGTGAAAATGACTGCCTTTTTGCAACATTTTAACGAATCTTCAAAATGAAACAGACTAAGGATCAATTGCAACACAGCTTGAACATCAATATTTATGTTCACAATTTTGCATATTTCTGTGTTTAGCAATTTAATGGCTTTGCCTATCCTTGTTTGAGTGGCATATCTGGCAATCAATAAAAGGTTGAGCATGATAGTTACACTATATTACCAAAAGTATTCGCTCACCTGCCTTTACTCATACTATGAACTGAAGTGCCATCCCATTCCTAACCCATAGAGTTCAATATGATGTCGGTCCACCTTTTGCAGCTATTACAGCTTCAACTCTTCTGGGAAGACTGTCCACAAGGTTGAGGAGAGTGTTTATAGGAATTTTTGACCATTCTTCCAAAAGCGCATTGGTGAGGTCACACACTGATGTTGGTCGAGAAGGCCTGGCTCTCAGTCTCCGCTCTAATTCATCCCAAAGGTGTTCTATCGGGTTCAGGTCAGGACTCTGTGCAGGCCAGTCAAGTTCATCCACACCAGACTCTGTCATCCATGTCTTTATGGACCTTGCTTTGTGCACTGGTGCACAGTCATGTTGGAAGAGGAAGGGGCCCGCTCCAAACTGTTCCCACAAGGTTGGGAGCATGGAATTGTCCAAAATGTTTTGGTATCCTGAAGCATTCAAAGTTCCTTTCACTGGAACTAAGGGGCCAAGCCCAGCTCCTGAAAAACAACCCCACACCATAATTCCTCCTCCACCAAATTTCACAGTCGGCACAATGCAGTCTGAAATGTACCGTTCTCCTGGCAACCTCCAAACCCAGACTCATCCATCAGATTGCCAGATGGAAAAGCGTGATTCATCACTCCAGAGAACGCGTCTCCACTGCTCTAGAGGCCAGTGGCGGCGTGCTTTACACCATTGCATCCGACACTTTGCATTGCACTTGGTGATGTGTGGCTCGGCTGCAGCTGCTCGGCCATGGAAACCCATTCCATGAAGCTCTCTGCGTACTGTACTTGGGCTAATCTGAAGGTCACATGAAGTTTGTAGCTCTGTAGCAATTGACTGTGCAGAAAGTCGGCAACCTCTTTGCACTATGCGCTTCAGCATCCGCTGACCCCTCTCCGTCACTTTACGTGGCCTACCACTTTGTGGCTGAGTTGCTGTTGTTCCCAAACGCTTCCATTTTGTTATAATAGAGCTGACAGTTGACTGTGGAATATTTAGGAGCGAGGAAATTTCACGACTGGATTTGTTGCACAGGTGGCATCCTATGACAGTTCCACGCTGGAATTCACTGAGCTCCTGAGAGCGGCCCATTCTTTCACAAATGTCTTGTTTCACAGTCTGCATGCCTGAGTGCTTGATTTTATACACCTGTGGCCAGGCCAAGTGATTAGGACACCTGATTCTGATCATTTGAATGGGTGAGCGAATACTTTTGGTAATATAGTGTATCTTGGATTCGGGCTTCTAGACTGTCACCTTCCAGCTACAGCTTAATGGGAGCTTGGCAAAGACACAGAGGTTCATGTAAGGCCGGGCCTTACGTGACTGGTTTAAAACAACATCATGATTTGATTCAAGTATATAAAATCGTCTCATGAATAATCTAAGTAAAGTTCATCCCATTGAATGTTAGATGTGATGTCAAGCAAAACTCTGACATTTTCAAATAATATTCCTGAAAGAGTGCATAGATTAAAAAACAAAAAACAAAACAAAAAAAAACAAAAAAACAGAAAAACAAACAAACAAACAAACAAAAAAAACAGTGTGTCACAATAGCCCAAATCATCATATTGTTATATGACTCCACTGAAAGACAATAGATACTAGTTATCCAGAATGTCCAGTGTGTAAGTAGTTTCTGACAGACTGATATGCCTCCACACACTTATCAAGCTCCTCATGGAGTTTGTGTTGCTACCATACATTTTTATCAAAGCTACTCTATAAGGGAAGCCTGAGCACTTTGGCCTAAAAAAAAACACACAGAAAGCCTTCTTCTGGTCTCCTTCTCTGTTTGAATGGATGTCAATGGAGGAGATATATTTTTGTGGTTTGTTAAATAAGAAATTGCCTTATTTAACAACCTCTCTGCTCATCTTCAATAGGGTTGTCACTATATAATTTATTTCTGAGCAAACTATAGAGCACATGTAGTGATAATATCATGACAGTGGTGACGTTTTGCAGGAACTGGGATTGGTTGACCGCAATATATTTCCTTTTTTATATGGTTGCTAAATGCTGATGAAAACATTTACTGTTGTATAACTTCCATCGGGGTCAAAGATTTGCTGTGATTGGCTGAAAACAGTTCACATTATCTAAGCTGGCTGTTACTCGCTGTTACATGTTCCCCAATGCTGAGGAACAAATGTGAGCGGCCTCCCTATAGATCAGACTATATGTGATGTTATTTTCCTGTCTCGCACACAATGTTGTTGTCACCATAGCAGCAGTGGCTCTTCAAATTCCATAATTGCAGCTGCATTTCTATCTGTGATTTCCGCCAGTATTCCCACATTTAGTTGGAGCTATTGATTTGTGCTTTCTCTAACAGTACATCTTCTCTTTCCCAAAATGCTTCTCTCTCTCTCTAACTCTGTGTGTGTGTGTGTGTGTGTGTGTGTGTGTGTGTGTGTGTGTGTGTGTCTCCCTCTATGCTTTCACCCCCTGGCTCATATCCAAGGAGACCATAACGCTTTCTTTGGTGGTGCCCAACAGTTTTGTCTGACATGTGTTGGTCAGTGTCTATCCTTCTGTTGCACTGCTTGGATCAAAGGAGGAAGCTACTCCACCCATCTGTGTCACATTTAATTTATCACAGGCAGGACAGGCCTTGCTTTCCTTGATGGCGAGGGCGTGACACAGATATACATGCATCCACACACATGGGAGAGGGAAGGAGATGTGAGAAGGCAGGAAGAGATGAGAGGAGATGTGAGAACAAGATGCAGGCAAACCGATGGGCTACAAAGAAAAGAATCAGGCATCGATATACACTTGCTACGTCCAAAGGTGCGAGCATATGGCATCAGCGCTCTTCCCCTCCTTCCTCCATTGCTCCAATTCTTTCTCTCTCTACTAAAGATGAGAGTCCTTCTCAGTCTTGCTTTGATGACCAGGTGCTGGGCAGGTGGTGTAGAGTGGCAGGAGGTAGCACTGCATGTGTGTGTGTGTGTGAGGGAGAGAGGGGGTGTGGGGGGGGTGTATGTATGTGTGTGTGTGTGTGTGTGTGTGTGTGTGTGTGTGTGTGTTGGTGCGATAGAGGAAAATCCATTCCCAGAGTAATGAGAGAGGTGCCAACTGCTCTTCCATCTGGCATTGAGAAAACTTTCTCTCTCTCGCTCTCTTTCCTGGACTCTCCTTCCTTTCTCACCCCCTACACTTCTCATCATCTGTTCATTTGCTTCTACTTCAATATCATCCATTTTGACATTTTCATAAGATGTAAACACTCAACTACCCACACACACTTCATCCTCGCCCGACACATTAGACCTGAGGAAATGAAGCTGCACCTCCCACAGAATTTGAAATCGGTACACTGGCTATTTACAAATACAGCCAAATTGGCAAAAACCTCTGGTTAAGAAATAACTCTAAATGTGTGTGGGGATCTTGTCTCTCATGCCTCAATACATTTCTGACAAAATTATGGAAACCAAAGGTGAATATCTGCCTACATTTTTACTAGCTGGCTTGCTTACCCGCATAAGCAAGCCTCACATGCACAGAAACTCACCCTCAAACCCTAAACAATATCAGTCAGACAGCTGTCAACATGGCTTGCCAAAGCTCTAAGCTGTCAGTGCACATATTGTCTAGTGAGTTTTATTTCAAAATCGATGTGTGTATGTATGATGCAGCTCCCCAAAAGGGGTGCTGCATCATAGATCAGGGCAAAATGTTTACTCGGGTCTTGGGTTATTCAGGGTCCCCCTACGTCAGCCCTGATAAAATGAATTTGCTTACAATAGCCAGTCTCCCAGCAGCAGCATCTAAATACAGACAAACGCACAGATAACATACGCTCACATTAACATACAGCACATCTTTTGAAGAATGGCCCACAGACAGGAAGCATTCACCAATAACACTAAACACATGATTCAGAACCTATTGTTTTACACTACACACACCTCTCTCTCTCTCTCTTTCTCTCTTACTCCCTCTCTCCCTCTCAGACAGGAAGCAGACATGCAGGCAGACATGCATGCATACGACACACATTAATTGACTTTCCAGCTTCCTCCCAGGCAGTTTGAGTGACAGCGGCCGCCAGGGGAGATGGGTAATGATGAGGCAGCTGGCAAATGGGCTGATGGGTAATGAGGGACCCAGTGCTGGCAGCCGATGGTTAGATGCTGAATTAAACAGTGTCTACTGTGTGTGCTAACCATGCTACATACATTCAATATGCTATTCACAGATTGTGACAACTTCAATATTGTAACCTGAAACTATAACTAAGACTAAACACAAACATGCCATTTTTCATGTTGTTGTATTTTATGAATGTTTACTTGCCGTTATAAATGGTAAATTGCTATCACTGTAGTTATTCAGTGATATTTTAGTTATTTCTAAAGTCTCCTCACTCAATTATAGAAATAAGAATATCATCCTGGCATTTTAAAAGCACTGATGCAAAATAGTCTTATACTCAACCAAGTGAAAATTAAATGGCTACCAGCACCTGCACATGCTGCATGTACTACACACACACACACACACACACACACACACACACACACACACACACACACACACACACACACACTTTCCTCTCCCATCATTCCAACATGACCTTCCATCACACCATCTGGTCTTCTATCCTTCTCTCACTCATTATCATGTTCCACCATGCTCATTCAACATCCGCCTCTTCGCTCTCAAATCTTCCCCTGAGTTACATGTTTTGTTCATGCATCCGCTGACAACATCACAATCTGTCAGGGATTATTCTTCTTTTTTAAATACTCTTTAACATAAATTTACATTACTATGAATGCCACATTCTTTCTTCAACCAGCTAATAGTGGAAACTCTCACACTGGTAGGTGTTGAAAGGCCACTCCCTGGTGAGACACTGAAATGGAGTCTTGAGTCATTTCAAATCAAATAGTTTGAACAGTAACGTGTTTGATACTTTAAAGGGATGGTAAGCCCAATTAAAAACTGGGATTTTCGTATTTAGCATTTGTCTTGAGCTCTATATAATTCATCCACGGAGTGCTGCCTTACAGTCAACGGTGAAGGCAACAAAACATAGAAAGCAGTAATAAAATCAAATTTATGACCTGTATTTTATAGAGCAATACATTTCAGCAGGACTGGGTGGGCTTTAGTTCTCCTTGTAAGGTAACAATATTGTCTGGAGCCTGGTAAGACCAACCAACTGTCCAGCAAAGTGAAAATATCCCGCTGGTTGGAACTGAAATAGCTACAGATCTTACTAGCTTCCCCACTCTTTTTTATGAAAGTAACTTTTAATCCCCAGCAAAACCAATCATTTGATAGGCCTCTCTTGGCATGTTTTCTACACCCAAAGGAAATACTTTAAAGGGAGGGTAAAACAAAAAAACAAAAAAACAAAAAAACAAAAAAAAAAAAACAAACAAAAAAAAAAAAAAAAAAAAAAAAAAAATATATATATATATATATATATATATATATATATATATATATATATAAACAGAAAGCCTTATATGTTTAAATCTCTCTCTCACTGGTAGATGCAGAAGTAGAGGCAGAGCAGTAATATGCACATCGCATAGCTGTACAGTGATCAGAAAACTATATCAGTGAAGAAAAGTTGATTCTGATATATAAGTGAACGTGACATAATGTTTATATATAAGATGTATGTTTGCTACCTTGAGGTTCGGCTTTTGAATTATTGCCTTTTTATAGTTTTTTTATTTTTATTATTATTTTTTTTTCCCCAATGTAAGTTATTGAATTGCTAATAGTGTGATGGTTAACCACACCTGCCCTGATAGTGCTTGTCAGCCCATTAGTGTGCGTGATATATAAATATGGGTGTGGTTTCCATTGTTTTTAACAGTTTGATCTGACAAACATTGAAACATGGTCTTCAATAAAAATATTTGTGGCTTGGAGTAAAGTGTGCAGATATTTTGTATCCACCAAGGGAGCCTAGGATGTGGAAAAGTCCAAATGCAAAGAACATAATCATTTGGCAGAGTATAGACTGGCATTAGCTCACTCTGCCAAATGCACAGATACGAGAAGACAGTGGTCATTATCATGTATGACTGTGGGCCTATGCTATACAAATGATAAGTGGCTTGTCATGACTCATGCATAAATTTAGATGAAAATACATTAAAGGATCTCTGCGTGTGTGTGTGTGTGTGTGTGTGTGTGTGTTTCTGTGCACTCAAATGATCACTATGCTGCACAATCTCCCCCAAGCATCTTGCATTGTTCTGCTGACCCTGAGTGAAAGTCTTTTTCAGAACAGGTTGAAGTTAATGGCACTCAAACATGGAGCATAGCTTATTACATTCACATGAAAGTGTCCGCTGGTTCTAAGTGCATCTGTTCAGAACCTGAGTACAATATGACTCATGCAATGGGATAGAAATATCTATCTATCTAGACAGATACCCCCATGTCAGTGTGATGATGTGTATCCTAACAGCCTAACACCTATGTTGGTAAATTCAGTGGAGGTGGATAATGAGTCCAGAGTGGAAGGCATATTTACTGCTTGGCTCTTCACACCCTGGTCACATCCAACACCAAAGCAGCCCAGTTGTACCAGCAGCACAGGGCCAATATTAGAGCTTTTATTGGACAGAATTTTATAGTTGTGGATAGGAAGACCTTATGAGGTACCAAAGCGTATTTCTCCAGGCACTGGGTAGTTAAAGAGATAAAGGGGTGGTTGCTGTTTTTGCCTTGGGTGGTTAGAGATAGTGGCAGACATTGTCCATTGAGGATGCCCATTAGAATGATGTAGTGTTGAGCTTTTTGCTGACAATAGCAGAGACCTTCTATGTTCTCTGTTTATTATTGGCCATTATAGATATTTACTGCAGCCACCATCAGTGGCCTGACCCCTGAAAGCTTCCCACTAACCCCTAACTCCTAACTAACGAAGGCCTTGTCTCCACAGAACACCTCTTTTTTTAGCTACTGCCGCTAAACAGATGCTTGGGCCTCTGCTGATTCTCTGAGACTATTCAAACTGTTTAAAAGAGTGGCACTTTTTGCTTCAACTCCTACAGCTTTTAGTTTACAGTCCTTAACACATGCTTAGTATTCAAAGCTAACAGAAACACACAACAGTGCATTCTCTCCATTGAGAAAAAGAAGCTAGCACTGCAAAAACTTGGTTCTCAGTGGGCACACAGCTTTATCACTCTAAGATTTATAGTACAGTAAAAACATCCATATAGAGCAGGAAAGTGTGTACGTCACACTGTCTCCAGAGGAGAATGTCCCAGGCCATATTGCCATTTACTTTTGTTGAAACTAAGCACCCTTGATAAATATGGTTCTTTTGGTCAAAAGGATATTTTTGGCTTGATAATGCACAACAAATACATTGTCCATTCAGGTTTATGATAAATTGTTTCTGAAACCTGGCATATTTTTAGAACCCTGGGAACCTTACTTCCAAAACCTCCAGCTAAACAGCGATGACACAGCCACTTTCCTACTTTTTCAGGAAAGGCTTATACAGTAACTGACTACAAAGATCTGAAGAGTGGTATATGCCATAATGAGTGCCAGATTTTTAGACAGGGAGTGAAATGAAACTTCTTTACTGAAAAACCTGGGCCTAATTATTTGAATGTCATTGACAAAAAAAATGTTTCACAACTGAGCACTGTTGAGTGTATGTAGCCTCATTTATGTCGAGTTACCTGTCAAATAAAATGTTTTGATCAAGTGTGCGACAAATTGATGTGTTAGGGAAAGTGGAACAGAGTAAGATAACAGACTTTTGTTAAGGCATACAGGAAATTGTGTGCTTACCTGTTGATGAAATTGTAGTCAGGTAACAGCCAGGCCAGCAGGGACAGGAAATGAAAGACAAAATGAAAAAAAATATAATAAATGAGCACATACGATCATAGTCAGAAAACATCTCAGAGTTCACAAGATGCTGCACATTTTGAAAAATTAAATGATCAAAAAGTGCAAATGTGCACGGCAGTTAATTTTCTCCCCTGTTGTGATGCTTATTGGTGAAGAAGCAGAGGCTATTGCTGCTGTCACAAGGCAAAGTTGGACCATGTTGTGTGTGCTTGTTGAGAAAGAGAGAGCACAGAGAAAGAGAGAGAGAGAGAGAGAGAGAAGTGGTGGTGGTGGTAGGGTTGGGGGGGGTGGGGGGTGGGGGGGGGGGGGGGGGGGGCGGGGGGGGGAGGGGGGGGGGGGGTCTCAGGGCAACAATCACCAATGAGGGAAAATATTGAATGTTGGCTGAAACATGACTGACTGAAAACTACGATGACAGCCCAGCTTTGATTGGCCCCTTTGATTGACTAGAGTGTGTCATAAGCTGTCAACAGCTTTGTATTTAAGTCCATTAGTTTTGGGGGAATAATACATCTTAAATGAATTATGTTCTGTAAATGACTTGCTGATCTCCCCCGGATTCAAGAGGAGAGGGATGATAATCCTCTCCGCCTCTCCCTTTCTTCCTTTCTTCCCCCTCTCTCCCTTTGTTTACACTAAGCTGTGCCCCCAGAGGAAGGATAAGAGGGTTTAGTGAGGGTTGCTGTGTGTAATGTCACATACGGACGCAGGAAAATGTGCACGCACACATGCACAGAGCACACACAAACAGGACGAGTGATAGGGAAATTACAACATGGTCAGAGAATAAAGGAAACAAATGAGTGTGGGGGAAAAACTCTTTTATAGACAGTTTTTGTCCTTAACCAACCAACAAAGTCTTACATATAAGATTCCATTTATGTTATGAATATCTGACCCCACATCATCTCATCTGCGCTGGGTACTGAGCATCAGCAACCATCTCACAATAGCAGTGCTCCTCAACTATTTCCACCGGGGAGAAAACAGCCCTACTTAACAGATAATGTCATTTTCTTGTGGCTCACAGGGCTATTGATAGGCTGAGTGGCCACAGCCAGTTTCGTGATGGGTACACGGTGTTCCTAGTTATGGTTAGACCCCACTGTGTGGCTTTTAAACTAGCATCACTCACTTCCTGTGTCAAGGTGTGATAGTGTGTCTGTCTGTGAGACTGTGTGTGTATGTGTGCCAAGTGCAACATATGCATGTCGCAGGTACAGTCAATCAATACTCAGTTTGTCACAATCAGCTGACAGGAACCGGGACCAATTGGCTATTGACAAGGCTGGCCTAATCAAAGGAAGCCGGATATTACTTCCAAAAGAACAGAAGCTAACGGCATCAGAAGACAGGCAGCTTATGAGAAGAACTTTTCTAATTAGTCTGTATCTCCGCTGCCATATGCCTGTCTTTCTATCTGTCTGTCTGCTTCCTCTGAGGCCAACAGACATACTCATCATCCAGCTGAGGAAAAAAAAAAAAAAACACTGCTCATCAGGGAGCCTGTGCAGGGCAGACCGTAAGGGCAGGGACGTGACTACTGCACCCTTGGCTGAAACATGACTTTGAACCTGAGGCACGTTTAATAGCTGTCAAAACGCGTAAATCTCCGATTCAACATCAAAAGGGGTCTCTTGCATTGGTTCTTACTTCACCCCAGACCACATACTTTCTCCTCTCCTCTCAAAAGCCCAGGGAGCGTGACCAATTCTGACACACACACCCTTTTCTTTCACATCAGACAAATTAAAAATTTTCACAGATGAACCAAGGCATGATGTAAATGAACTGGTGTGCACGTTTATATATATATATATATTTCAGTAAAGTTTCTGTCTCCTATACGGTAACCAGGCTAACATTGTCCATCATGCTACTGCAGCACCAGCTTATGATTATAATCTTATCAGATTATTGCTAATTACGTCAAACAAGTTTCGTATATTTCTAAGAATCAATAGGTTACCAACTCAGCATACAACATTAAGTTTTGCAACTTGCCTCCATACAGTTTGTATCGAGCAGACAAGATAAATATTGTCCATTCAACAAATGTCCTGATGTTCCAAAATTTGCCAATTTACATGTGAATATATTCACTATAGGTGATCACTCTCAGCAGAGGGACGGGACTCCACTGTGTATGAGAAGCATTGTGATCATTAGATCTGAACTGGATTTGCCAGTACGGTAGTGCAAACTGGCATCAACTTTACCACATGTAACAAAAATTTCAGGGATTTGTTGCAAATCATATTTTATGAATAGACTGCTGCCAAGTTGGAAGTACTGCATGTACTTGGTGCTAAACCTGTATTTTTGGGATCAATCAATGTATAATAATTGGATGATCAGTGATCATAGTCTGCCACTGCCAAAATAGAAAGTGATCACCATAATTACATATTCAGTAAATTATATGGACAAAAATATTGGGACACACCTCATAATAACTGAATTCAGGTGTTTCAATCAGTCCCATTGCCACAGATGTATAAAATAAAGCACCTAGCCATGCAGTCTGTTTTTACAAACATTTGTGAAAGCTCCCTGAATTCCAGCATGGAAGTGTTTAGGAACCACAGCAACTCGGCCTCCAAGTGCCAGACCATGTAAAGTTACGTGGTCGTTACGAGTGCTGAGGCACATAGTGCATAAAAGTGGCCAACACTCTGCTGACTCAGTTACTGCAGAGCTCTAAACCTCCTCAGCTCACCAAGACATTTTGGACAATTCTCTGCTTCCAACTTTGTGGGAACAGTTTGGGGAAGGCCCTTTTCTGTTCCAGCATGACTGTGCCCCAGTGCACAAAGCAAGCTCCATAAAGGCATGATTGGATGAGTTTGGTGTGGAAGAACTTGTCTCCCCCGCACAGAGCCCTGACCTCAACCCAAACCAACACCTTTGGAATGAACTAGAGTGGAGATTGTGAGCCGGGCCCTCTCGTCCAACATCGGTGTCGGACCTCACAAATGCTCTTCTGGATGAATGAGCAAAACTTCCCACAGATTCCCACAGACACACTCCAAAATCTTGTAGAAAGCCTTCCAAGAAGAGTGTAAGCTGTTATGGATTTAGATGTCATTAAAGCTCTTGTAGGTGCAATGTGTAGGTGGCCCAATACTGTTGGACATTGCAAATCTAAGAAATCCCTTCAGGAGCCATCACCCAACAGCCACCACTCAACACCCTCTGCTCAACGGGTTTGACTGAGTGAATCTGTCTGAAAGAATAACATAATTGTTGGTGACTGGACTGTTTTGCAAGGTGGAAAATTCAAGTAGCTTGTTATAGATGCTTAAATGTCTGGAAGTAGGCGGTGACACCCATGATACAAAGCCACTTGATTGAGAGATGATGGCACAGTGCATTGGTGAAAGGGGCTCAATCAGATCGGCTCTTCTAGTCAGCTTTACAATAATGTACTTCTTGCCATGATGTACTGACATTTTCGTAATGGGAAAGCGCATCCAGACTGTCAACTCCCAGGAAGAAACCAATGATTTTGTCGAAGAAGCACAGTTAATTCAGAATATACCACACCCCTAATATATCACCTGGGACAGATGATGTCCCTTCGTGAAGTGAATTCACATTTCTGGTGAAGGCCAGGTCATCATGCTTTCTTTGTACAATGAAGCTGATGTGATTTTGGAAGACTGATTCACACGATAACATACAACAAACTATGTAGCACAATTACAGTCACTGCTTTGCACTAATATTTTTTCATTAGTCTTCTACAAAATACTTCAATACAAGATGTCAAGTTTTGACACTAAACTAGTGGATCACCATACCCAAGATATATCTACAACAAATGTTTTCTTGAACTGTCGTAAACGCATGCAAGCACTGATTATATCACATTTTTGGACTAATTTTCTGGCAGGCAACTTCCTAAAATTCTTCCTTGGATACATGTATAATTAATTAAGATGCATCAAACAACAGAAGAGATGAAAGATCTGGATAAATTATATTTCAGTTACTGAAATTGTTTTGGTTGGGCTAATGTGATCGCAGAGATGGTAGGGGAAGCTGTTGGGACTTAAGTTAAGAGAAAACATGACATTCATTAAACAATGATTCCTATATTGATGTTTCACAACATCTGCTGGGTTTGCTCATCCAGCCTAAGTGGAAGTTTGGTATTAAGTGTAATCAATAGCTTCTCAATTAAAAATCAACCAGGAGACAGCTGTTACTCACTTAAAAGGCAAATAGGATATAACCACCAGATGCTTGACCATGCGTGTGTGTGTGTGTGTGTGTGTGTGTGTGGGTGTGTGGGTGTGGGTGCACATTCCAGAGGGAACCTTTGTTAGAGGTTTGTTGTTTTTGGACTCTTGTTGAGGTTTAACAGGCCAGAAAATGAGAATATTTCAACTGAGTGAAAATATTGCATTAAATTGTTTGTTTGACTCACATTTATACTATGTTTGGTGCAGTCAGGTATGCAGTCTCTGCCCATGGATAATGAAACAAAAATAGGATTTTTTCATCTAATTACACTGCTTTACAATGATTTACCGCATTGAGTCACTTTAAAACAATGAATCACAATTATTTACTGTACATTTTCGGCTTAGAACATATCGCCACCCTAAACTAAAGGCTTGATCAATGTTTTATGTGCCATCGCTTGCTCCCTCTTTCATTTTCCACTTTAAGTAGTTACCGTTTGCAGGCCATAGAGGCACAGTGAAGGCAGGAGCAGCTTGTGACATTACCCCCACACTTCATCTTATGTTTTAACCAGACTTATTTAGAATGCACTTATTAGTTTCGAGCATTTTTTTTTCTGTAAGAGCTGCTTTAACTTTGGCTTTCTTGCCACAACTACTGCTATCAAGTCCCTTTAGGATTTGCGATGGAGTCTAATTTAGTGGATTTATAATTCAGAGAAGCAGGAAATAAATAAATAAATAAATGATTAAATTACCCTTCCACTGTTATATGAATGTGCACACAGTGCACTTAAGGAGTGCTGGGGATCATTTACAGAACACCAGCTTAAACGATTAGCCTACTTTATTCTTGATTTCACTCTGATTCATATCTGTTTACCTTATTTTGTTCTTCTAAGCTGATTCAGAATATAACTGCCTCTCTTCAGCACAATTAGTCATCAATATATCGGATAATACGTTAACATTTCAATGATTATTTGATGACATTCTTCATGCATGACCTCTAACGCCACAAAAAACAACGATTTAATAGATTCCCTTTTCTAAGTGTTGTTATCAAAAGGGTAATATGGAGTTAATGACAACTAAGGAAATTAAAACAAATTAAAACCATTATGTCCAGATGCTTCTGCTCTACTGAATGAGCCCCAAATTAGTCATTTACAGGATGTGCATGTGAGAGTGTACACTCTGATATTCTGTCACACACAGACACAGACATACACAGTTGCATGCATATACACACACACACACATCCATATGCTGCATGCACACCTATGTAACAAATTCATGTAGAGATACACACCATGATAAATGGTATAACAACGCTAATTGTTTATGTAGATTCTGCAAAAGTATTAAAAAAAAGTGTGTTGTGAGGGAAGATCGTCATGGAAAAAATCACTGAGGCTTCATGAAGGGACGCATATCTTTCATTTACAAAGTATCAGTTTCCTCAGTTGTTCCCTAAAAAATGCAAGAATGCCTTTTTTGAATTCTACCACTTGTTTGTTTTGCTACTGCATTTGTTGCTTTTATTGTCAGCTCTCCATTGCCAATTAGTGCTGCATTATGTAACCTTTTCATTAATAAATACTGTCTCATGTTAAATCCAAGTAATGTGTCGGGGCTGAACAAGAGAAATCTGCTCATTAATGATGCACAACACCGGCATTCCAGCCCCTGTGGACGGCCACAGCTCAGGACAGGAAATCTTCTCACAGAAAGGATGTGATGCATCTTACGTTTTAGGAAAACAAGTTAAGAGTAACATCACACTATGTGTCCGTGTCAGATTGTAGTAGGTGCGTTGTAGCATGGCAAATGCAACTCTATAGGGATGGGTTTTGCCTGCTCCATCTTGAGCCATCCAGGAAAAAAAAAAAAAAAAAAAAAAATTCAATCTCTGGAAACTCTCCAAGAGGAAAAAAGGAGAGTGATAAGTGGTGCAATAAAACTAGAATAAATATCTGTGCTGCCTTTAATCAATAGAAGAAGCTGCAGTGATGGCTTCTTCTTCTTTTTTTTTTTTTCAATGGACAGGTTAAAGAGAAATGACATTTATCAGTTATTAATGTGAAATTTAACTTAAAATACCAACTTAAAAAAATGCAACAAAGACTGATCACTTTCTACATTCTTCACACGGGTCTAGCATGCTCATGGACCAAGAGTTAAGATAACTTAATATGGGCTGGTGAGCTGGTTATGGCAACTGCCATGATGTGCAACAAGCAAAATACTGCTGAGCATGTTTTAGAGGAATACACTATATAAATATATATATATATATATATATATATATATATATATATACAGTACAGGCCAAAAGTTTGGACACACCTTTTCATTCAATGCGTTTTCTTTATTTTCATGACTATTTACATTGTAGATTCTAACTGAAGGCATCAAAACTATGAATGAACACATGTGGAGTTATGTACTTAACAAAAAAGGTGAAATAACTGAAAACATGTTTTATATTCTAGTTTCTTCAAAATAGCCACCCTTTGCTCTGATTACTGCTTTGCACACTCTTGGCATTCTCTCAATGAGCTTCAAGAGGTAGTCACCTGAAATGGTTTTCACTTCACAGGTGTGCCTTATCAGGGTTAATTAGTGGAATTTCTTGCTTTATCAGTGGGGTTGCGACCATCAGTTGTGTTGTGCAGAAGTCAGGTTACTAAACAGCCGACAGCCCTATTGGACAACTGTTAAAATTCATATTATGGCAAGAACCAATCAGCTAACTAAAGAAAAACGAGTGGCCATCATTACTTTAAGAAATGAAGGTCAGTCCGGAAAATTGCAAAACTTTAAATGTGTCCCCAAGTGGAGTCGCAAAAACCATCAAGCACTACAACGAAACTGGCACACATGAGGACCGACCCAGGAAAGGAAGACCAAGAGTCACTTCTGCTTCTGAGGACAAGTTCATCCGAGTCACCAGCCTCAGAAATCGCAAGTTAACAGCAGCTCAGATCAGAGACCAGATAAATGCCACACAGAGTTCTAGCAGCAGACCCATCTCTAGAACAACTGTTAAGACGAGACTGCGCCATTCAGGCCTTCATGGTCAAATAGCTGCTAGGAAACCACTGCTAAGGAGAGGCAACAAGCAGAAGAGATTTGTTTGGGCCAAGAAACACAAGGAATGGACATTAGACCAATGGAAATCTGTGCTTTGGTCTGATGGGTCCAAATTTGAGATCTTTGGTTCCAACCGCCGTGTCTTTGTGAGACGCAGAAAAGGTGAACGGATGGATTCCACATGCCTGGTTCCCACTGTGAAGCATGGAGGAGGAGGTGTGATGGTGTGGGGGTGTTTTGCTGGTGACGCTGTTGGGGATTTATTCAAAACTGAAGGCACACTGAACCAGCATGGCTACCACAGCATCCTGCAGCGACATGCCATCCCATCCAGTTTGCGTTTAGTTGGACGATCATTTATTTTTCAACAGGACAATGACCCCAAACACACCTCCAGGCTGTGTAAGGGCTATTTGACCAAGAAGGAGAGTGATGGAGTGCTGCGGCAGATGACCTGGCCTCCACAGTCACCAGACCTGAACCCAATCGAGATGGTTTGGGGTGAGCTGGACCGCAGAGTGAAGGCAAAGGGGCCAACAAGTGCTAAACACCTCTGGGAACTCCTTCAAGACTGTTGGAAAACCATTTCAGGTGACTACCTCTTGAAGCTCATCAAGAGAATGCCAAGAGTGTGCAAAGCAGTAATCAGAGCAAAGGGTGGCTATTTTGATGAAACTAGAATATAAAACATGTTTTCAGTTATTTCACCTTTTTTTGTTAAGTACATAACTCCACATGTGTTCATTCTAGTGTTGCAAAGGGGTGGAAAGTTTCCGGTAAATTTCCCGGAAAGTTTCCGAAGATTCCCATGAGAATTTTCGCTCTGGAATATTGGAAATTTTCAGAAGATTTTTGCACTGTCACTTTTTTTTCAATTTTTCCGAAAATTCCCGTGAAAATTCGGCTCGGGAATTTTGGGAATTTTCGTTTTTCTTGTCATCAATTTGAATGAGGTTTTTAAAAAGTTTCCATGGAAATTTAAGCTTGGGAATTTTGGAAATTTTAGTTTTTGTTGTTGTTAACTTAAGGTGAATGGGGCAAAAATAAACAATAATTAATAAAATGAATGTCAACATCAGTATCACCATTTTGGAAATGGAAACCCTAATCTCCTGAACTCAGGACTCACCTCTAACCCAAAGGCCACCATGCCAGCATACTGTAAAATCATCATCCTCATACCCAAGTGTGTGAAATAAAACTTAAATATAAACAGTCAACTTTGCATTCTGGTGGAAACAAATATGTCGCATGATTCAATGCAAATTCACCTGTGCACCATGATTCACATATGTAAATAATTTCGAGCACATTTGATCATCATCAATCAGTAGCCTAATACTCCACTAGGCTACAGCACTTCCACTGAGACAGATGATCATCACATCAGCATCAAGATTCAATTTCCTGCATTTCTATGCATTTTAATGGGTAGTTGAACCACTTCATATGCACACTTTAACAATAGTACTGCACACAGTCTTATGCCTGAATTAACACAGTTTGACTCAGCTAGGGAAAATTCCCGAAAATTCCCTGGAAATTCATTATAATGTAACATGTTTGCATGCATATCTGCTTATAACAAACCAAAATGTTTATTATGTATACATGTATATGACCGGGTGAATGCAGTGAATATAAATTCCCAAAAATTCCCCCAAAATCCCTGTTAATTCCCGTAAATTTCCAAAAATTCCCATGGAAATTTTCCAACTTTGAAAATTCTGGGAATTTTGCAACACTAGTTCATTCATAGTTTTGATTCCTTCAGTTAGAATCTACAATGTAAATAATCATGGAAATAAAGAAAACGCATTGAATGAGAAGGTGTGTCCAAACTTTTGGCCTGTACTATATATATATATATATATATATATATATATATATATACATACATATACATACATAACTACCATATATCAAGAAGATAAATATTAGCTATTAACAGTATTTACCAAATAGTACAACTGCGGATCATCTGTATTGTCCAGCTTTCTACACCCCTGGTTTGAGCAATAATGTAACCTTATATGGTGCCTTATGCAGGACAAATGTGTCATTAGTCTCTGTAACATTGTTGTTAAAGTTAAATTAAGTTTTTAAGTTTGGGAGCAAAGACCACGCCTTGAACACATCCTATTATTGCAAAAAAGCGTTTAGGCACGCCTTATCTGTTCCTCTCCACTTGGTCCCTTGACCCTCATCCCCTCATTCCTCCACCCTCACCCCATCCCTCCATCTTTTCATCCCTCTGGCCCCTCAATCCATCCCTCGTACATCATCTCGATGCTTCACCTTACAATAAACTATTCTGCATTCATACCCTACTGGTGCAGTCTTTTGTTAGTGAAATCATAACAAGAATCAGCACTCAGTTACTCAGTTTGTGTGGGAGAAAGACCGCCTCCTCATCCTCAGTGATGCCAGAGACAAGCAGGATGCAAGACACCAGGTAAAACAGAAGAGTGCCTTAGTGCTTGTCCAGACTCCAGGCATTAACTGCTGGACATAAATCAATCATCCTCCACCTCCACAACTTGTGATAAAATGAGAACAAGATACAGGAGGAGTATTTTATGTGTTGGCTGAATGCAGGACAGAGACAGCCTCCTCAACCCACAGACACCAGAGCTGGGCGGAGGGAGACAGAGGGCATGCAAGAGACATGAGGGTTAACTCACACAGCAGGATTAGACAGCTACACAACTGAGAAAATATGTTTTATCTGTCATGGTGATACAGGCTAATCTGTAAAACAAAACTTGGATAAAATTACTTTTAGGAATATGATTCAATCACAACATTGTTTTAAAGTTATCTTGCAAACAGTGCAATGAAAAATACCCTCAAGTTAAAATGAGGATGTCTTTTTCAAACTACTGAAATGGAACTAGAATGCAATTTCAAAACAAGCACAAAGAAACACATAAAAAATAAGTTAATGCAATAAAAAATGTCTGAGGTCTTTGTTTTTGTTTAGTGTGATCAGCGATATGAATTTACTGATATCACATCATGATGATTTCTGTGACTGCAACAGTGTGACAGCTTTCTTAATTCACCACCTGTGTCATCTTGTTGGAACAGCATGTTTCTTCCCCACTTCCCCAGTATCATAAATCTAGGACATATGAGGGAAATGTATGTGTAAGAGTTAAAACCAGATCCTCAAATTCCCTCAATTCAATCATATGGCCATGTCAGAATAGTAGCATCATTTTCCTCACATAGCTGGGAAGCCATTTTCAGTGCTAGATATTCTCATTTTGTAAAATAGTTATACTGACATCTGTTTCTGGCTACAATAATATAGACACTGATGCGTGACACAAATGAAGAAATGACACAAATTAACCTGGTTTGATGACATTTTCCTTAATTTCTAAACATCACTAAAGCTACATAATTCATAGAAACTGGTGGCAAAAAAACAACTGACAGGCACTAGCAAACTACAAAGCTTTAAATATAGATCTAAACATTGTCAGAAAGAACAACTGTATCTTCAGGTATGGACAAAATGTCTCTTCAGTTGGTTTGTGTTTTTTTGTTTTTATTGTTATGTTTTGTTTTGTTTTGTTTTTTATCACAAACATATTTTAAAGCTTGATATCTGGCAAAACATGAATCACCTTGAAGACCATAGCACAAGGTTGTACTGAGTGAGCCGCTTACATGAAGATTTCTGTGTTGTGCATGGCTGGGAATAGAATTTAAAACTCACCAAACTAATTATGTATGAATGGAAAACGCTACACTTGACAGGGAAAATTTACTCAGAGCAGATTGCAGACAGCAAAACACTTTTGATTATAAGTGTGGTATTCTGTTTGGCAGTATTCAAAATAACCATTTGGTTAGCTCTGTTAGCTAGGCTGGCTGCTATTCCTTCAGGGAATGGATGACACCGACTAAAGTGACTGTGGGTATATTTAGCAAATGAAAGAGACGGGAATGATGTTCATATACTGAGTTTACTGGCAGGCTTGGAATATGTTTTGACCGAATGAAAGTGCACAGCCAGAACTAACGGTCATATAACGATCCTAAAACTTTTAATGTTGCAGCAGTAAAACAAGGAAGTGTGGAAAACAGTGCAGCATCATGTCGGCCGCATGTGCTGCTGTTTTGTCTAAGACAGGTTTAAGCTACGACATGTAAGCTTTTTTAGAGTGGCCTCCGTTCACAGTCGCATTATTTCCATGCACACATCCACATATTTCACACATCAGATGAATTGTAACATTTAAAAAAAAAAAAAAAAAAAAAAAAAAAAGACATATTTTATTTGTGTGTGTATTTGTGTGTGCGTGAGAGAGTGTGTGAGAGAGGTGCTGATCCTTTTGCTCTGTCCTGTTTCAGTCGGTGAGTTAAGGATTCTGTTCATGATGCCAATTAATTGTGGAAAAATAATGTGTTATTCTTCCACACAATAAAATACCAAATAGGATTATATTCCTACTGGTTTATTGAACATGAACATAAATATGACTGACCCACTGAGTAACATCTCTAGTCAGACAAAACCAATTTGTATTAAATCCACTTGCGTGCTTAAATGTAAACACTCTCCACAGTGCAAACTAATTGTGATAACTCTGATGACCTATTAAGAAATCTGTAATGGACAATTAAACAATTTTAATTATATTGTATAGCCTGCTAATTTTCCATAATAGCATCTTTAATCTCTCTATTCAATTAACAAGCAAGTGTTGGGAACCAGTCATTAAATAATATTGGATAATATTGTGGCAGGGCTGCATGAGTCTGAAGCCGCGGTGAAATTGGAGCAGCATTTTCTAAGGCGAGGAGCGGGAGCTGGAGAGAACTTTGACAACATACCACCTCTGATGGATCAATAATTCTCACATTTTACAAAAGAGCAAAACAACTCATGAAGGGCAATCTCTTACTATGATAAGGAGTGATTTTTATACCAAAATAAATGCTGAGTCAATGTTCGTGTTGGACATGCAACAAACTGTGGTGCTGTACCAACAAAGATTCACTTTTTTCTTCATTCTTGGACTTGGGTTTGGTGCACAGATGGCAGGGCTGTTGGACTTCTCATTCATGCATTTTGTAGTGACTTTCAAGAAAGTGAGAAAGCCAGTGTCCATCCAAGCTGAGCTAAAGAGAATCAATTAAATTAAAGATTTGGTGCTCTAAAAATAGCATTTGGTGTGAGTCAAATGGTGCATAATATATTCCAGCCCTTGCAAAATGAAGTCTGCGTGCAAGACTCAGGGCTGAGGCAGTCACACCAACACACAGTGACACACAAACACAAACAGGCCATTTTTTTAGGTCTACAAGGACGGAAATCAGTTTAAAGTTTGACTGTGCGATTCTTTTGTTCTGCCTGCTGTGGCTACATCTGCTGATTCACCGCAGTTAACAACTCCTAATGGATAATGGCTTGAATGAATCCATTAATCCTCTGATTCATGTTCTTCTGTCTGGCAGCATGAAATTCAGCATCATTACCTCCCATCACAGCCAATACTGACATTAGTAGCCAGTATACAGCAGCTACCTAATCACATTAAGAGTTTATATAATTCTATTTCTGAAAGACTTGTTCTAATGGTTGCTGTGAAAAACACAGTTTGGAGGTATGATGAATGCTTGCTGGAACTCACTGGAAATGATTTCTATGGTTTAAGCACAACAGGTGATAACAGGTAAATATAAAATGTTCAAAAGTTGTGCTACATATATGAATTTGGCATAAGTGTAAGTGTCTAAGTGTTGTATTTTCATTATATATGGACTAAATGACTTCTTGCGCTGCTCTTTATGCTGCATTGGGGGTTGAACAGAAGCTTCCACGGACAGGCAGATTTTTTTTTTTTTTTTTTTTTTAAATCAGGAAGAATAGTACACCTCAGCAAATGTTGCTACAGGCTAAGCTGACTGAAAAACTCATCTCTTGCTTGTTTGTGCAATAAAAAGTACAATAAGCGTATTAATTCTGCCATCAACTCACATTGTTAGACATGTTATAAGTTGTATCATTTTGATCATTTCGAAATACCCTTTCTCTCTCTATTTGGCAAAAAAGTGTATTGTTGTTCTTTAGAGTTCTCTCGTTTGTTTTTGAACCAGTAAATAAATGTAAAATATAAAAAAAAGGTGAGGCAGAGGGGAAAAAAAAAAAAAAAAAAAAAACTCTGATGCCTGATCTCACTCACCAACGAGATTTGTGCTCTTTTCTGGACAAAAACACTTGCCTGGGGCTTTATTTCATGCCCTATTAGTGTTTTTCGTTGTTGGACTATTTCTGGTAAACATTATGATGAAAGCAACATAAAAGAACACTGACCAAACACATTAATATTACATACCTATTATTCCATTTTCTGATATCAAAACTGGATCTATTGAGGGAAACTGAACACATCCACCTCAGGACAAATCTTGTTTAGGGCCATTGTTAACAATTTCTGGATTCAGAATTACCACATAAAGTGGTATGTGGTAATTAATTAAGTTTAGGCAAGAGCACAAATTGTGATTAAGACTGCAATTCATGTGGAAGAGGACTACTTTTAGTGTAGGAGGGTTAGTTTCGGTTGGGTTTGGCTAAAGGCTCATTTATGCTCAATGTTAAGTGCAAACACAGTTATAGATAGAGCCTCCTGTCCATACTCTGCATTCATTTTGTCCGCATTTCTGCGTGTTTTCAGGAAGCCTAAAGACACGGATGAAACAGAGCAGTACCACCGCAAATCGTGGAGGCAGTGTAGCCAATGGTTCAAGAGAGACCGGTCTATGAATGAGATGAAGAAGTCGGTCTCTCTCATTGGTAATATCCTCCTGTCCTCCTGTCACGATGTATTCAGTAACCTCACAGACAACCACCGTCTATAACGCCGCCTCCGCTTTTGCCTCTTTGTAGCAGGTCCATTATTATGACCTCCTCCACCATCGAAATGCTTTTTGTTGCCAGAAACTTTGGACTCTGAGCTGCCTGGATTTGTTGCTTACCATCCATGTCAACATAAAGGACGCATAAAAGCGGAGATGTTTACAATGTTTCAAACAGGTGTTTCGTTATGTAAAGGGAGTACAGATGAGCCATAAGGCAACAGGTTGACAACGTGGGGTGGGGACAGGGTCCGTCTTTCCTAATTTAAATCCCTCATCTCAATTTGTGTCTATAGACAACTATGAGTCTCATAGTTCATTTTTTTGTTAAGTTGATACGACACTGCTCGCTGCAATTTTGTCCAGTTTTCTATGGGTAAGGCTCAACTTCTTGCCAGATGGACAGGCAGGGCTTTCATCCAAGCCTCTGGTGGAATCATTCGTGTTGGATAAAAAGTACACTAGTATGTTTGTTTTGCCATTTGTTTTGGGCTTTTCCTTTCTGATTCATCACTGGGGAAGAATTTACAGGGACTGGTGCATTGCATGCGCATGGGTGTGCACGCAAACACTCACGGATCTGCCTGTAGGCTGGAAACAGCCACACTGTGCTGTCGATTTTCCCAGCATGACCTGCATTTATCTCAGCAGCTACACTGCATTCAGGTGCACTTTGCTGCTTTGAAGAGTGAACTGACATGCGCACTCACACAGATATAAGGTAGATATGCAGACACACACACAAACACATGCACAACCACTACACAATTTACTGTCTTAATATCCATTGTGCATGGACAGAATCTTTAGTGAACAACTGACAACTTAAAAATACCTCAAAAACAGTGAAAGGAAATGTTTTATACCATACCCATCTGCACCATACAAATGCCAATCAAAATAATTGAAGCATCTGACTTAAGGTTTGTTATAGGTGCTACTTTCCTTTGTGATTACAAACTGAAAGGTAGTAATTAGTGTCTGTGGTGCTGTCGTGCTACACAGTAAGGGGTTTGAAAAATTGCATATTTGAACACAACAGGGAACCCCACACCGTATTAAACTTTCACAGCTTCTTGAAGAGACTGAAAATGTTTGAGTTGGTTTGTGTCCCACAGCATGCAGCAGGTATTTTTCTTTCTCTTTCTCTCTCTCTCTCTCTCTCTCTCTCTCTCTCTCACTCATTTCCATCCGCATCCCAGATCCTCAGTCACTCTCTTCCCCTGCTGGTGTTAAACAAAACATCTGAAGTTCAGAGTTATGGGAAGGGTGATTTGAGGTGACAACTGGTTTGTAATTGGATGTCTTGACAGTCGGTTCATTATCTCAAATTAAGTGCTATCAAATATTATGGTACACTGAATGATCTACACTCACAGCGTTCATGCTGCAGCTCGCATACTGAGGTGGAAAGTAGCTAAGCAGTGCAGCGAAAAACTACAGCCTACTGCCTACTGCACTGAAGCACGCCTTGGGAATACATGGTTTCGACATTAACACACACTTCAAAACACAGAAGCAGGCATGTTTGCGTGTACACACACGTAAACAGACATACTAGACACACACACGCGTACAAGCAATTAATTGACCGCGCTTCTGGCATCTTCAGATCTTTTGGAGTTCTTTTTATTTTCCTTATGTGTGTAAGAGTAAGAGAGAAAACTGTGTTGTATTTTGCTGCTACAATATCTGCAGCCTCCCAGCCGTGGGGTGGTGTTGATGTGACGATGGGCTCGAGATAGTGTGAAGCGGTGCACAGTTGCTGGAGAGTGACTCAGCAAGAGTTTAATGAAGAAAGAGAGACCAGAGCAATAAACCACAAAAAGCTGCAAAGCCGCCATGACCTGCGCTCACCTCTGTTTGTGTATATATGTATGATTTGTATATGTGTGAGTTGAGACAGAGACAAAGAAATGGAATGAGAAAGCAGCACTGCCTGCAGTCCATTGTCACTTTCCATATGCCTCCTGCCATCTTCATCTCTTGGTCTCTCCTCCAGCCACACTCTCTGTGGTGCTCTGCTTTCACCCACATCCCTCGCTTTTACCCCATCCATACTGCTTTTTCCCTCTACATTTTCTGTATCCACAACCTTTCTCCTCTCCCAACCCTCCCTCACCTCTGACAAGACAAGCATTTCAGTACCTTGTCTGTTCAATATTTCACCACCAGTAGGAGAATGTTTTATTTACAGTTCTTGGGACACCTGCGGTGGGTCACTCCAAACAGAGAAGCGGTGCACAGAGAGGCAGTGCACAATACAGTAGCTTAGGAGCAGAGGTCAAGAGGTTTGAGCTGGGGGAGCTGAAGTCAGAAAAGACACCTGCAGTGATGCTAGGGGAGTGTGTGTGCGTGTGTGTGAGGTCATAACAAAGGCTTTACCTGTCTGGATGAAAATGTAATATGAAAGACTCCTGCTGAATGCAGACTCTTTTTGTGTAAACACATAAACTCCCACTCCACCAACCTGATTTTTACAATAGAAAAATCAACAGATGTTACAACTATGGCAGGTGGTATGGCATCACTTCCCATTATGGTGTTTCTTCTCTGGGTAAAGTAGGTAATTGATTTAGGGGGCATACCCATAATTCATTATGTAAACAGACATACACATGTGTCTGTTGAGCTCTGGTTTTTACTTAAGAGTTACCAGTTGCGGCAAAAGTGCTCAGGGTCAGACAGACAAATATCCCCAGTAATTGGCAGCAGTTGAATGGCACCTTTCTTAGAAAGGAAGAACGTCTTTATTTCATTTCATGAGAACACCACATCTGTTGCTATAGTTACAACACAAAGAAAACTAAGCAAGCTGCTGTGAAAAGAGGCTTTAATCTGCTTTTTGCAGAGATCTACACAGACACAAAGTTCACCAAAAACATGAAGGAGCAAATCAAATGAGCTATACCGCATTGCATTTTCATTCTGTGTGAGGAAGCGGAAGCAGCATATGGAGGGAAAGGGCAAGGGAGGCAAAAACTTTTTTGTGGATGACTTGGTAGAGGAGAGATGAGTGAAAGAGAAAGATGGAAATGACCACACCATGTGGAGGACAATCTATAACTGCTCAATTATTTGCACACCTCATCTATTATGATTTTACTGGCTTCAGATTCAAACTGCAGATTCACTTTATATCCTTAAACTTAGAGTTCAATACAGCAACAATTCAGTGATCTGAACACCAAAGGCAAACCGCACACTGTTGTCAGTGGTTTGGCCTGCCAAGCACAATAGTTGCATTATAAAAAACATATTCAGTTGCACATAGTTGTTAGAGTCATGCAACATTCAAGTTGAAAATGAAATTCCAAGCATCTTGGAATTTGAGTCTTTAAAAAAGCTTTGTCTGGAATTTCCACTCAAGTCTTAATATTTCCACTCTTCTGAACAATTTAAATTCTCAAGGAGCTCGAATGTGGAGTTTAGTCCAAAACAAGATTTAAATATACCTTTCTTCATGTTACAGAATCAACAGGTACACCTAGAGTGCCTTCCAGAAAACATTTTCAACCCTTTAGTACAGTCCATGCTTAAGACCATGCTTAGGCTTGCTTGACATCCAATGTCAGAGAGCATTCACCCTTCTGAAGTCCTGAATATGACACGAAAACCCTTTCTGTCAACCAGTGGATGCCAAGATTTTATAAGGATCAATGCAGCTTCTGATTATTGCTTCTATCATTGGTACATTTCATTTGATTGCTGATTGACTTGACTCTTGTTTGGTATTTTTAATGAATACGGCATTTTAAATGGTTTGTTTTATGCTAAAGGCCTACAGAGAAGAAATTCCGAAATTTGAACGCCAAGCCTTTGTTAAAAGCACTGAGAGACGGGTTTTACATTCACAAAGTAGAATCTGACTGAAATTGAAAAAGGTATCCATGTGTCTTTTGTACACCTGGGAAAAAAGCAATTAAGGAGAATGTGGGGAAAACCCTGAGGAACTTGAGAGCCACCTTTAGAAACCTGACACTGACACAGAAACCCAAGAGACCCAGGACTCAACTAGTTGAAGAGGGAGCCCATGAGAATCTGGTAGATGTGCATATTGCAGGAGGTTAAAAAAAAAAAAAAAAAAGTAGAAGTAGAACATGAGCAAAGGGTATAATTTATAGACTTTAAGCTAAAAAAAAAAAAAAAAAAAAAAAAATGAGTCTGAATCCCAGTAAAGAACTAGGATGGATGTATGGGCTATTAATTTATTAGAGAGAGCTATTACCTCACAGATTTCAGTCACACTCAATGCCCCCAGCATTGTTTGTTTTGTTTGGGTCTAGTGGAAAACTCTTGATTAGGTAGAACTAGAGCCTGACATGGTCTCTGGATCCTACTGGGGTGCGATTAACCCGCCTGTAAATGGGGTCTAACTCATTCTGGCCATTCATTTTCTGGCAGGATTTTTGCCAAAGATCATATTGTTTGTAAAGTGGCCAGAATAGAAAAACCTTGGAAGTGACTTCACGTGTTGTATGTAGGTAGATCTAGTATGCCTGAGGAGCTTGCCTTGTCTGGTGGTAAAGAGTTTGGCAGTGTTATTACTATGAACATGTCTGAAAAACTTTGCATGATCCTACTGAATAGTCCTACGAGGCAGCTGACGAATGAGCAGCAGTACATTCCTCTTAATCCTGTGGATAACTTGCCAAATATAAATGATCGACACCAAGCTATGAAGGAGCTTAGTAGTAAAAGGAAAATTCACCTGCCTAAAGCATCAACGGCAAATGCCAGAGTTTGGTGCTAGGGTTTCTTTATCCAGTCTCCATTTTGCATAAATGACAAAGATAAATTCATTAAAGAACAGGAAGTGATACCACTTTCTCAAAGGTGAATGAGGTGCTACAGCCTGTGGGAGAAAACATCCTCACACTCTCAGCACTTCAGGAGCAAGGAAGCAGCTGATTAATGAGGAGACACCAGATGTATAATCCTCCACTCCGTTCAGATATGCCCTGATGAGGATCTTATTCAAGTATCTCAGTTGTTTTGATAACGGTGAGATTATGATGAAAAAACACTTTTTTTTCCCCCCAACTCTAAGAAGACTTAAATTAACTAGCAATTGCCAGCTCTCATCAAAAATGATGAGTTCATGAAATTAAAGTGCCGCAGACAACGTTGTCCAGAAGAAGAAGAAAATTATGGGTTTTTATAATTGCAGATGACCTTGAATCTGTGAAGGGTATCAACAAAAATTTTGAAAAATAAAATCAGTACTTAACATATGCTCTCAGATTAACTGTGACACAAACTGAGGAACTAAAGAACACATTCTGGGGTAAACAAAGGCAATAATTACTGTATTTTACCTGCAATTGTGGTCAACAAACTACCCACTGGTTGTAATACATTTTACTGACATTTTTTTTTTCCCAAGAGGGAAGCAGGGGAATAAGCTACTATATATTTGCACTGTTTTTTTTTTTGTTTGTTTGTTTTTTTTTCCATTTCCTCCGTTAATTTGTTTCCTGTGACATGCCTATTTTGAGACATGCTATGAGCAATCAAGACGTATCTAACTGGTGATTTTTTTATTTTTATTTATTTATTTATTTATTTTTGTCTGGAGCCTTGAAACATAATTTGGAAACCTGGAAAAGCAATCTTGGAAATATAATTTGAAATATAACTGAAATAAGCTCTAAAATTAACTTGACATTGGCCATCCACTATTTGACAGGGAAAAGCCTAACCTAAGCCTGCCTACTCACCAATTTGCTTATAGATGGTGAGGAACTGATGAAAAAAAAATAAATAAATAAAAAAAAAATAAGTTTGGGATCTTTTGTTCCACTTTGCTTCAGGTTAGAGATTTGCTACTGGGGAGATGCAAACATTATGTGCCTCCCCACATTATTTGCTTTGTTTAAAATTCAGTGTTTCCCCCTGTGGTTTGTTTTTCTGTTTATCTGACTCTCTTTGAACTAATAGCTAGCCATATAAATGCTGTGCAGAAACCATTTTTACCCCTATTGTTTGTTTAATTTGGATGCTGAGTAACTCTTCTGTTCACTTATTCAGGTACATTTGTTTTGCTCGAGCAGTTATAGGCATAACAATGCTGGCCAAGGACTCCCCTATTCCCACAAGGATTTTACAGAGCCTCATTTATATCCCTTGACCAGTCCCATAAAGAAAGACACACTATGTCCTGCCTCACCCCTGACATGAAACCTTATGGTTCCCTGCCTAAAGTGATCTTTGCATAGCTGTTAGCGAGACCCTCTTAGCTGTCCCTCAGAAACAAGGGTCAGTGAGAACCGCTGGAAAATCAAAGCTTTATCATGAGTTCATCAGGGCTGGTCCCTTCAGAGATAAGGACGTGATAGGTCAGCTGGTCCACGTACGGAGGAAACATCATTTGGTGTTGGAGCGCAACAAGACGATTCTTTTCAGGCTCACGTCTGGGTATCAAGGCTTCTCTCCTCTTCTCTCGGCCAGACACACTCCGCCAGCTAATTACCGAGCCTATTGAGCTGAACGAGAGGGAAGGACAAAACCTGTCTCGTCTGGGCTTAAGACGTATAAAAGCCGCCAACGCTCAACACACTGTCGATAATACGAGAGCCAAAATTACAAAGCAGGTATGGGAAGCTCAGCACTGATTAGAAAAGAAAAGTTTGATAAGTGCACACTATTTCATGGTGAGCGCCGATGATGGTTTTTTTTTTTTTTTTTTAACATTTTCCTGAGAGCCATTAAAATGATCCATTAATCAAGAAATCAACTCATGCCACTCAAATCAAGTACGCTTGTGCTTTTTGGTGCTGGGGGCAGGGACGGGGATGGTGAGTGACGGCAATGAGTACAACCACATTGACTTTAAAAACTTCAACAAACACCAAATATTTAATTGAAGCACAGACTTAAGACAGTACACTTATAAAAATCAGATCAGCAAATTCTTGGTGTATGGATGTACAACACTATAATTTAGAGAGTGACTTCTACCATGTTGTATGATGCATGTACATGGCTGTGTTTCCTTTACTTAGGGCTCTTGAGGCTCCGGTGGCCAACGGAGCATGCACTGTATTTTTCGTACACACTGTGATTTGCAAAAAGCGTAGCCGACAAAGAAACAAAATGAATGCATATAAGTCAGGCAACTGAAAATACACCATCCCTGCGTTCCAAATCGCATACTTATACTTTTTACTTTTAGTATGTACTGCAGCTGCCCTTACAAAATATGTAGTTTAGTATGAAATATGCATGCTAATTCTTTTTTTCCCCTACTAAATAGTATGGTAGTATGAGTATTGGAACACAGGCCATGTGTTACATCTGCCCCTGCAGCAGCGCCCCCTGTGTCACCCTCCACATCTCACTCACCTCTTGTCTAATCTGTTGCCACTCCCTCAGTAGCTCTCTCTCTCTCTCTCTTTCCCTGTGTGTGTGTGTGTGTGTGTGTGTGTGTGTGTGTGTGTGTGTGAGTGACTGTGTGAAGACAGGTGTGCTGTAGTCAGGGCAGAGCCATGCCAGCTGCAACTCATCTCCAATCACTGTACTCCTACTACTCTGCTCCTCCACTACCATGCTGCCAGACAGCAGTCTCTGTCACCAGTCAGTTACTTACGCCTTGAACCGTTTCTACTTTTTGCAAGTTTGCAATTCTGCTTGTTCGTCGGTTCAGTGTCCATGACCCAGCTCTCTTCTCCTGCAGTTCCGTCTGCTCCCAGCTTTGCCCGTGCCTCCTCGTCTTGTCTTGTCTGCTCTGTTCCCCCACCCTGGACTCTGCTCAGCTCTGCACCCCACTCTCTAGATCTGCTCTGTTCTGCTCAGTAGCCTACCCTGCTCTCTGGACATCGCTTGGCTCAACTATCCATCTCCCCTTCCCTCAAAAAAATACAATTTTTGCATCTGTCTCCCCGTCTATCTGTGTCTGCACTTGGGTTCACCAGTCAACTTGCCCCATGTAATCCCATGTTCATAAAACAAGTTCTCTCTCCTGCAGTGGCTGATGTCAGAAAGTTATAACACAAAATGCATTAAAATGAATTTAAAGGTTACAGTAACAAAATATACAGGGCATATTAAGATACTTATCAATAGCATACAAAATCAAGGAGTGATTTGTGCCTCACTGATTCCCATTAAATACATTTTTTTTCTTTAAAGAGTGCTGATAAACAGTGAGTCCAGCTCCAGTATGGAATGAGAGAAGCAAAGTGGAACAAAGGCTGCTAATGAGATCAAAGCGGAGAGCTGTTTCCTCCCAGCTTGATTCATTCATGACACCCAGCAGTCCATGTGTGATATCACTTTCAAAGAGCTAGCCACATGTCACAAATTAGCTAGTGACATACCTCAAATTAGCCTTTGTTTTCCACTGAACCACACTGACTCTGAATAATTGGGAGACTATGATGCAGGACCAGGGAAGATGAGATGAGTATGTGGCAGACACTGTGTCTGTGTGTGTGTGTGTGTGTGTGTGTGTGTGAGAGAGAGAGAGAGAGAGAGAGAGAGAGAGAGAGAGAGAGAGAGAGAGAGAGAGAGAGAGAGAGAGAGAGAGAGAGAGAGAGAGAGAGAGAGAGAGAGAGAGAGAGAGAGAGAGAGAGAGAGAACTCATGCACTGTGTTCACAAAGTTTCATTTCATTGAAAGGCTTTACGAGATAAGAACTAGGAGATGAGAGATAAGTGAAGGGATGAACTAACATCTTTTTTTCTATAAAGGCGATTAATACCATAGACAAAACAAACAAAGCACAACACGGTAAATATTGCCACATTAATTCATTTGAACAGGAGATTAAGTCTAAACTCAAAGCAATGAGTATTGCAATCACTATTACCTCAGGATAATTGCCAGACTTGACTGACACTCACTCCCGTGTATATATGTATTTCTCAAATCAAAACAGCCTCTTCTGTGTGATTCTATCTTTGTTCTGCTCTGTGTTCATGTATCCTTTTGTTACTTTGATCTCCCACTTGTATTTCCTTCTGTAACATCCCCGCTCTATGCTGTGTTTCACTGCAAAGGAGACATTGGAAAGCAGCACACAAACCTTCAGGTATTCTGCTTAAAAGGGAATTTGCACATCAGCACACAAATGCACAATAAACTACACAGGCCAACTCTGCATAAGCTACTCTCTAAAGAGCATAGTTCCAAGTCGAATATTCAAACAGCACAACAAACGCAAACAGTATGCACATCCAGTTGCACAAGGGCTGAGGATGCAATGGCAATACAGATGTACTCATTTGAAAAAAAAAAAAAAAAAAAAAAAAAAAACACTGAGAAAGTCATACACTTGTGAAAGAAGAAAGTTAGAAAGAACATCTTGCTGCTGTTGTCAAAGTATATATAATTTTAACAGTTAGCTGGCTATCTCAAAAGCTATTCAAAGGCTCTTATGACATTTCACTTAAAGGAAAAATACAACCTTAAATACAACCTTAAACACTTAAAAATCGCCACTACCGATGTATCCTGCACACCTACAATGACATTTAATAGCAGAAAATGTTTAAACTATCTAAAATATCAACAGCAAATGTCAGGTATTGGTGTCAGTTTCTCAGAATCAAAGAGAAAAGGGCTTTGTTCTCGAATCACCATTTTGCACCAACATTCAACAGTCATAAAGAGAGAAAACTACTGTAGAAAGGGAGATGATACCAGAGACTTTTTAAAATAAGAAGAAATGGTCAGTTTACAATGGGAAAACCTGTAACACTAAAGATGGCGGTACTGTCTTATTTTTACAGTGCTATCTGATTTAGTTTAAAAAAAAAAAATGTCTATGGCCTGTCTATGTCTGACACGACTGTTTACCATGGCAATGACGAGGGCTGCTCTAAAGCATAATCTAATCTTCCTTTTTTCTTGGGCCATGTGTGCAAGCCTCACTGAGTGAAAAAGATAGCTTTTCTGTGAAACTAATGTCCTGGACAAATTTTGTCACACCATGCTGTAGACAGTTTGACAGTGGCTCTAAATATGAAATGTAAATGATAATACAATAGGGGTCTGGTCTTGCTGGTCGCAATTCGACTGCTTGGAGGAATTTCAAAAAGTGGTGCTGAAGTGTCCCAACTCCTCCAATTTTAAAAGAGTCTCTTGATGAAACCAATTTTTCACTCAGTATACTATAATACGATGTAGCCACATGATCTTGAGCTGTTTCTCAATTGGAAAAACTCACTCTCTTGCTGTTATTGTTAAAATAACTGTAACAACTACATTGGCCTGTCCACCTACCCTCGTTCTCAAGGGTTTTTGGAAATTATTCTGGGAAGTGTAGGAAATAACTATAGCCCTGTCATCATAAAACACACCAGGGTGTTCAGAAGTGAGACAGCCCAGTGTTTCCCACTCATATGTTATACTTGAGTAGCCCACCCTGGTATATTAACTGCTGCCCTAGTATAATTCTACCCATTCAGGGTTTCCCATTAGCGCCACAGTTTCACATCATCCCCGTTGCAGTTTCATATCACCCCTGCCCCCCTTTGTGGTCAACATTTAACTAGCACTTTTATCGGCCAAGACAGACAAATACAGTATTAAACACGTTATTAGCATAACTGGATATCAAAATTTGGGACCTATATGGTCCCTGAAAAACCTCACTACTACGAAATATTGGAAAAAGGTCAAAAGTCACAAAGTGTCGTTCAATACCACATTGGTTTTGATGGTTTCCCTCCACATGCAAGTCATCTGCTGTCAAAACTGCACCATGGGTAGAAAAAAAAAAAAAATCAAAATGCAAGTTGTGTTTTTTCGGTGAATTTATAAAGCACACAGCTGATGAAGAAAGTCAACAAAGCAAACAGGGAGAAACACACAGGGAGTGAGAGACAAAAAGTGGAGTGGCACATGCCGGTGTGAGTGCCGCTGACCATGCCCATTTAGGAGACAGGAAGTGTATTCCATTTTCATATCACTGGTACCAATGATGATGCATCAAATTCCTTTATACAAGCAACTTTTGACACACGCAGTCTTGCTAAGCTGGGGGAGACCTACTTGGGAACAGAAAAGCCCTGAAAGGGTTTGCAACATGATTCCAGATGAAATGATGCAGTGCCAAAGACGACTAAATTCACCAAAGCTGAACACTTAAAAAAACAATACCCCTATGCTAAGATGATCACTTTGAACCTAAGTACTAAAATAGACTGTATAGTCGAACACTTTGTACAGTAGCTGGCAGTCAAATGCACTGATCTGTAATTTATTTCAAGTAATGTGTTGTGAAATTGTGATCACTTTGTTTGCAATACAGTCCATGAAGATACTCTGAATGAAATTCAAACAAAAGGAGGCAATCTGTTGCCAATTCCTGTGCTCAGCAACATATACTGGTGTTGCTGCATTGAGCCATTGAGAGAAAATTTCCAACTAAATGCACACTCATCCATTCGTGACTGCATTCCACTGCTGTGACAGAGGTGGAGAGAGTCGGGGTCGCTGGCTCTGAGAGGGATTTGAGCAGGGCTGCGGGCTGGAGAGGGAGGCTGTGGGAGGACCGATGGGGGTACAGAGCTCCTAATGCACTTTCTTTTAAATATGAAGCTGCACATTAAGCTTTCATGGGCTTCCCACTGCTACTCTTATCTGGCATAGTAGCAAGCCAAGCTTTACACTCACGTACACGCACACACGCACACGCACACACACACACACACACACACACACACACACACACACACACACACACACACACACACACACACACACATTTAGACACAAGAACTACATTTTAAACAGAAAAAAGACCGACCAGCACTGGAAAGGGCAGGGTACAGTTCTCATGCAGATGTAGTCATAGCTTGATATTTCACATAATGGCCACTTCCACAAAATAAAGGCATTTAAAAAAAAAAAAATGAATTAAATACCTCTGTAAATCTGTGGAGAGGTCCTTGCATTCAAATATGATGATACCAACTGGCTCTCTATGCTTTTAGAAGTGCATAACGTGACACATCAATAACAGATCTGATGTGTGTTTTAAGTTTCAACGTCCTTGACTATCACACATCTCTTGGCACCTAGAAAAAAAATCAGTTTAAAGAGTTTGTGTCATTTCTTACACATGGTGAACATCTCATTTTGTAATGAAACTCTTCATTTGGACCCTTTGGGAATTGGGGTCATTCAGGAAACTCAAATATTAAGAGCAGGGAAAGGCATCACTTTTTATTTTATTTTTTTTTTCACAGTCCACATTCCATTTGTTTACAGAGAGTGAAATAACATATTGGCGGCATTCATTTCTTTTCAGAAGGAATTTTTCAGGGTCAGAGGTTCAGTCAGCTGAGTCTTCAGAATTCATAACTGCTTCACTAACAGGGCAAAGAAACCCTGGAGATTCAGGGGTATTGATTGGGAGACTAGCTAAGAGAGCAAGTAGACACTGCTGGAAACGAACATCAGCCAACATGCACACACACACACACACAC